>NW_027517357.1:0-44814 GCF_048772815.1 Callospermophilus lateralis
AGTAGTTCTAAGTTCTGTTTTTGTGGTTTTATTCCTCTTGAATTACCTTAAGCAGAGACTGCCGAAAGACACTTTCATTTCAAAGGTGTGCCAAGCTTCCAAAAAACGACTGGTTTTGTTAATCTCGGCAAATTTTTTTTCACCCAATCTTGATGATTCTCTGTGGTAATGATCAGTTCTCTAAGTCCACTCTGCTGCCCAATATTCACTCTTCTAGGATGAAGCGTTCGTTACCAGTAACAGTTTGAATTTTTAGGTTTTACTCTGTTTTCTCCCATATAGATAGATGTGTTTGGTACTCTAAATCAAACACGGTTTGTGCTAGCTCCTTAACACTTGACAAAATAAAGTAGTTCTAAGTTCTGTCTGTGTGGTTTGTTTCCTCTTGAAGTAGCCACAAGCAGAGACTGCGTAAGACACTTTCATTGGAAAGGTGTGCCAAGCTTCCAAAAATCTACTGGTTTTCTGAATAGTCGGCAAATATTTTTTCATCCGATCTTGATGATTCTCTGTGGTAATAATCAGTTCACTAAGTCCACTTAGCTGCCCTATATTCACTCTTTTAGAATAAAGCGTTCGTTTCCAGTAACAGTTTGAGTTTTTAGGTTTCACTCTATTTCCTCCTATATAGATAGATGTTTTTGGAAGTCTAAATCAAACACGGTTTGTGCTAGCTCCCTGAAACTTGACAAAATAAAGTAGTTCTAAGTTCTGTCTTTGTGGTTTGTTTCTTCTTGAATTCCCCCAAGCAGAGACTGCCAAAACACACTTTCATTTCAAAGGTGTGCCAAGCTTCCAAAAAACTACTGGTTTTCTGAAATGTCGTCCAATTATTTTTCACCCAATTTGGTGATTCTCTGTGGTAATGATCAGATCACTAAGTCCACTTAGCTGCCCAATTTTCACTCTTCTTGCTTGAAGCGTTCGTTTCCAGTAACACGTAGAATTTTTAGGTTTCACTCTATTTCCTCCTATGTAGATAGATGTGTTTGGAACTCTAATACAAACACGGTTTGTGCTAGCTTTTTGAAACTTGGCAAAATATAGTAGTTCTAAGTTCTCTCTTTGTGGTTTGTTTCTTCTTGAATTACCCCAAGCAGAGACTGCCGAAGGACACTTTCAATTCAAAGGTGTGCCCAGCTTCCAAAAAACTACTGGTTTTCTGAAATCTCGGCAAATTTTTTCCCCCAATCTTGATGATTCTCTGTGGTAATGATCAGTTCACTAAGTCCACTTGGCTGCCCAATTTTCACTCTTCTTGCTTGAAGCGTTCGTTTCCAGTAACACTTAGAGTTTTTAGGTTTCACTCTGTTTTCTCCTATATAGATAGATGTGTTTGGAAATCTAAATGAAACACGGTTTGTGCTCGCTTTTTGAAACTTCACCAAATAAAGAAGTTCTAAGTTCCGTCTCTATGGTTTGTTTTTTCTTGAAGTAGCCACAAGCAGAGACTGCGGAAGACACTTTCATTGGAAAGGTGCGGCATGCTTCCAAAAAAGTACTGGTTTTCTCAATAGTCGGCAAATATTTCTTCATCCAATCTTGATGATTCTGTGTGGTAATGATCAGTTCACTAAGTCCACCTAGCTGCCCAATTTTCACTCTTCTTGCTTGAAGCGTTCGTTTCCAGTAACACGTAGAATTTTTAGGTTTCACTCTATTTCCTCCTATGTAGATAGATGTGTTTGGAACTCTAATACAAACACGGTTTGTGCTAGCTTTTTGAAACTTGGCAAAATATAGTAGTTCTAAGTTCTCTCTTTGTGGTTTGTTTCTTCTGAATTACCCCAAGCAGAGACTGCCGAAGGACACTTTCAATTCAAAGGTGTGCCCAGCTTCCAAAAAACTACTGGTTTTCTGAAATCTCGGCAAATTTTTTCCCCCAATCTTGATGATTCTCTGTGGTAATGATCAGTTCACTAAGTCCACTTGGCTGCCCAATTTTCACTCTTCTTGCTTGAAGCGTTCGTTTCCAGTAACACTTAGAGTTTTTAGGTTTCACTCTGTTTTCTCCTATATAGATAGATGTGTTTGGAAATCTAAATGAAACACGGTTTGTGCTCGCTTTTTGAAACTTCACCAAATAAAGTAGTTCTAAGTTCCGTCTCTATGGTTTGTTTCCTCTTGAAGTAGCCACAAGCAGAGACTGCGGAAGACACTTTCATTGGAAAGGTGCGGCATGCTTCCAAAAAAGTACTGGTTTTCTCAATAGTCGGCAAATATTTCTTCATCCAATCTTGATGATTCTGTGTGGTAATGATCAGTTCACTAAGTCCACCTAGCTGCCCAATTTTCACTCTTCTTGCTTGAAGCGTTCGTTTCCAGTAACACGTAGAATTTTTAGGTTTCACTCTATTTCCTCCTATGTAGATAGATGTGTTTGGAACTCTAATACAAACACGGTTTGTGCTAGCTTTTTGAAACTTGGCAAAATATACTAGTTCTAAGTTCTCTCTTTGTGGTTTGTTTCTTCTTGAATTACCCCAAGCAGAGACTGCCGAAGGACACTTTCAATTCAAAGGTGTGCCCAGCTTCCAAAAAACTACTGGTTTTCTGAAATCTCGGCAAATTTTTTTCCCCCAATCTTGATGATTCTCTGTGGTAATGATCAGTTCACTAAGTCCACTTAGCTGCCCAATTTTCACTCTTCTTGCTTGAAGCGTTCGTTTCCAGTAACACGTAGAATTTTTAGGTTTCACTCTATTTCCTCCTATGTAGATAGATGTGTTTGGAACTCTAATACAAACATGGTTTGTGCTAGCCTTTTGAAACTTGACAAAATATAGTAGTTCTAAGTTCTGTCTTTGTGGTTTTATTCCTCTTGAATTACCTTAAGCAGAGACTGCCGCAAGACACTTTCATTTCAAAGGTGTGCCAAGCTTCCAAAAAACTACTGGTTTTCTGAAATCTCGGCAAATTTTTTTTCCCCCAATCTTGATGATTCTCTGTGGTAATGATCAGTTCAATAAGTCCACTTAGCTGCCCAATTTTCATTCTTATTGCTTGAAGCGTTCGTTTCCAGTTACACTTTGAATTTTTAGGTTTCACTCTCCTTCTATATAGATAGATGTGTTTGGAACTCTAAATCAAACACGGTTTGTGATAGCTTTTTGAAACTTCACACAATAATGTAGTTCTAAGTTCTGTCTCTATGGTTTGTTTCCTCTTGAAGTAGCCAGAAGCTGAGACTGCGTAAAACACTTTCATTGGAAAGGTGTGCCAAGCTTCCAAAAAACTACTGGTTTTCTGAATAGTCGGCAAATATTTTTTCATCCGATCTTGATGATTCTCTGTGGTAAAGATCAGTTCACTAAGTCCACTTCGCTGCCTAATTTTCACTCTTCTTGCTTGAATCATTCGTTTCCAGTAACACTTAGAATTTTTAGGTTTCACTCTATTTCCTCTTATATACATAGATGTTTTTGGATGTCTAAATCAAACACGGTTTGTGCTAGCTCCTGGAAATTTGACAAAATAAAGTAGTTCTAAGTTCTATCTCTATGGTTTGTTTCGTCTTGAAGTACCCCAACAGAGACTGCCGAAGGACGCTTTCATTTCAAAGGTCTGCGAAGCTTTTAAAAAACTACTGTTTTTTTGAAATCTCGGCAAATATTATTTCACCCAATCTAGATGATTCTCTGTGGTAATGATCAGTTCACTAAGTCCACTTAGCTGCCCAATTTTCACTCTTCTTGATTGAAGCGTTCGTTTCCAGTAACACTTAGAATTTTTACGTTTCACTCTATTTCTTCCTATATAGATAGATGTGTTTGGAAGTCTAAATCAAACACGGTTTGTGCTAGCTCCTTGAAACTTGACAAAATAAAGTAGTTCTAAGTTCTGTTTTTGTGGTTTTATTCCTCTTGAATTACCTTAAGCAGAGACTGCCGAAAGACACTTTCATTTCAAAGGTGTGCCAAGCTTCCAAAAAACGACTGGTTTTGTTAATCTCGGCAAATTTTTTTTTCACCCAATCTTGATGATTCTCTGTGGTAATGATCAGTTCTCTAAGTCCACTCTGCTGCCCAATATTCACTCTTCTAGGATGAAGCGTTCGTTACCAGTAGCAGTTTGAATTTTTAGGTTTTACTCTGTTTTCTCCCATATAGATAGATGTGTTTGGTACTCTAAATCAAACACGGTTTGTGCTAGCTCCTTAACACTTGACAAAATAAAGTAGTTCTAAGTTCTGTCTGTGTGGTTTGTTTCCTCTTGAAGTAGCCACAAGCAGAGACTGCGTAAGACACTTTCATTGGAAAGGTGTGCCAAGCTTCCAAAAATCTACTGGTTTTCTGAATAGTCGGCAAATATTTTTTCATCCGATCTTGATGATTCTCTGTGGTAATAATCAGTTCACTAAGTCCACTTAGCTGCCCTATATTCACTCTTTTAGAATAAAGCGTTCGTTTCCAGTAACAGTTTGAGTTTTTAGGTTTCACTCTATTTCCTCCTATATAGATAGATGTTTTTGGAAGTCTAAATCAAACACGGTTTGTGCTAGCTCCCTGAAACTTGACAAAATAAAGTAGTTCTAAGTCCTGTCTTTGTGGTTTGTTTCTTCTTGAATTCCCCCAAGCAGAGACTGCCGAAACACACTTTCATTTCAAAGGTGTGCCAAGCTTCCAAAAAACTACTGGTTTTCTGAAATGTCGTCAAATTATTTTTCACCCAATTTGGTGATTCTCTGTGGTAATGATCAGATCACTAAGTCCACTTAGCTGCCCAATTTTCACTCTTCTTGCTTGAAGCGTTCGTTTCCAGTAACACGTAGAATTTTTAGGTTTCACTCTATTTCCTCTTATATAGATAGATGTGTTTGGAACTCTAATACAAACACGGTTTGTGCTAGCTTTTTGAAACTTGGCAAAATATAGTAGTTCTAAGTTCTCTCTTTGTGGTTTGTTTCTTCTTGAATTACCCCAAGCAGAGACTGCCGAAGGACACTTTCAATTCAAAGGTGTGCCCAGCTTCCAAAAAACTACTGGTTTTCTGAAATCTCGGCAAATTTTTTCCCCCAATCTTGATGATTCTCTGTGGTAATGATCAGTTCACTAAGTCCACTTAGCTGCCCAATTTTCACTCTTCTTGCTTGAAGCGTTCGTTTCCAGTAACACTTAGAGTTTTTAGGTTTCACTCTGTTTTCTCCTATATAGATAGATGTGTTTGGAAATCTAAATGAAACACGGTTTGTGCTCGCTTTTTGAAACTTCACCAAATAAAGTAGTTCTAAGTTCCGTCTCTATGGTTTGTTTCCTCTTGAAGTAGCCACAAGCAGAGACTGCGGAAGACACTTTCATTGGAAAGGTGCGGCATGCTTCCAAAAAAGTACTGGTTTTCTCAATAGTCGGCAAATATTTCTTCATCCAATCTTGATGATTCTGTGTGGTAATGATCAGTTCACTAAGTCCACCTAGCTGCCCAATTTTCACTCTTCTTGCTTGAAGCGTTCGTTTCCAGTAACACGTAGAATTTTTAGGTTTCACTCTATTTCCTCCTATGTAGATAGATGTGTTTGGAACTCTAATACAAACACGGTTTGTGCTAGCTTTTTGAAACTTGGCAAAATATACTAGTTCTAAGTTCTCTCTTTGTGGTTTGTTTCTTCTTGAATTACCCCAAGCAGAGACTGCCGAAGGACACTTTCAATTCAAAGGTGTGCCCAGCTTCCAAAAAACTACTGGTTTTCTGAAATCTCGGCAAATTTTTTTCCCCCAATCTTGATGATTCTCTGTGGTAATGATCAGTTCACTAAGTCCACTTAGCTGCCCAATTTTCACTCTTCTTGCTTGAAGCGTTCGTTCCAGTAACACGTAGAATTTTTAGGTTTCACTCTATTTCCTCCTATGTAGATAGATGTGTTTGGAACTCTAATACAAACATGGTTTGTGCTAGCCTTTTGAAACTTGACAAAATATAGTAGTTCTAAGTTCTGTCTTTGTGGTTTTATTCCTCTTGAATTACCTTAAGCAGAGACTGCCGCAAGACACTTTCATTTCAAAGGTGTGCCAAGCTTCCAAAAAACTACTGGTTTTCTGAAATCTCGGCAAATTTTTTTTCCCCCAATCTTGATGATTCTCTGTGGTAATGATCAGTTCAATAAGTCCACTTAGCTGCCCAATTTTCATTCTTATTGCTTGAAGCGTTCGTTTCCAGTTACACTTTGAATTTTTAGGTTTCACTCTCCTTCTATATAGATAGATGTGTTTGGAACTCTAAATCAAACACGGTTTGTGATAGCTTTTTGAAACTTCACACAATAATGTAGTTCTAAGTTCTGTCTCTATGGTTTGTTTCCTCTTGAAGTAGCCAGAAGCTGAGACTGCGTAAAACACTTTCATTGGAAAGGTGTGCCAAGCTTCCAAAAAACTACTGGTTTTCTGAATAGTCGGCAAATATTTTTTCATCCGATCTTGATGATTCTCTGTGGTAAAGATCAGTTCACTAAGTCCACTTCGCTGCCTAATTTTCACTCTTCTTGCTTGAATCATTCGTTTCCAGTAACACTTAGAATTTTTAGGTTTCACTCTATTTCCTCTTATATACATAGATGTTTTTGGATGTCTAAATCAAACACGGTTTGTGCTAGCTCCTGGAAATTTGACAAAATAAAGTAGTTCTAAGTTCTATCTCTATGGTTTGTTTCGTCTTGAAGTACCCCAACAGAGACTGCCGAAGGACGCTTTCATTTCAAAGGTCTGCGAAGCTTTTAAAAAACTACTGTTTTTTTGAAATCTCGGCAAATATTATTTCACCCAATCTAGATGATTCTCTGTGGTAATGATCAGTTCACTAAGTCCACTTAGCTGCCCAATTTTCACTCTTCTTGATTGAAGCGTTCGTTTCCAGTAACACTTAGAATTTTTACGTTTCACTCTATTTCTTCCTATATAGATAGATGTGTTTGGAAGTCTAAATCAAACACGGTTTGTGCTAGCTCCTTGAAACTTGACAAAATAAAGTAGTTCTAAGTTCTGTTTTTGTGGTTTTATTCCTCTTGAATTACCTTAAGCAGAGACTGCCGAAAGACACTTTCATTTCAAAGGTGTGCCAAGCTTCCAAAAAACGACTGGTTTTGTTAATCTCGGCAAATTTTTTTTCACCCAATCTTGATGATTCTCTGTGGTAATGATCAGTTCTCTAAGTCCACTCTGCTGCCCAATATTCACTCTTCTAGGATGAAGCGTTCGTTACCAGTAGCAGTTTGAATTTTTAGGTTTTACTCTGTTTTCTCCCATATAGATAGATGTGTTTGGTACTCTAAATCAAACACGGTTTGTGCTAGCTCCTTAACACTTGACAAAATAAAGTAGTTCTAAGTTCTGTCTGTGTGGTTTGTTTCCTCTTGAAGTAGCCACAAGCAGAGACTGCGTAAGACACTTTCATTGGAAAGGTGTGCCAAGCTTCCAAAAATCTACTGGTTTTCTGAATAGTCGGCAAATATTTTTTCATCCGATCTTGATGATTCTCTGTGGTAATAATCAGTTCACTAAGTCCACTTAGCTGCCCTATATTCACTCTTTTAGAATAAAGCGTTCGTTTCCAGTAACAGTTTGAGTTTTTAGGTTTCACTCTATTTCCTCCTATATAGATAGATGTTTTTGGAAGTCTAAATCAAACACGGTTTGTGCTAGCTCCCTGAAACTTGACAAAATAAAGTAGTTCTAAGTCCTGTCTTTGTGGTTTGTTTCTTCTTGAATTCCCCCAAGCAGAGACTGCCGAAACACACTTTCATTTCAAAGGTGTGCCAAGCTTCCAAAAAACTACTGGTTTTCTGAAATGTCGTCAAATTATTTTTCACCCAATTTGGTGATTCTCTGTGGTAATGATCAGATCACTAAGTCCACTTAGCTGCCCAATTTTCACTCTTCTTGCTTGAAGCGTTCGTTTCCAGTAACACGTAGAATTTTTAGGTTTCACTCTATTTCCTCTTATATAGATAGATGTGTTTGGAACTCTAATACAAACACGGTTTGTGCTAGCTTTTTGAAACTTGGCAAAATATAGTAGTTCTAAGTTCTCTCTTTGTGGTTTGTTTCTTCTTGAATTACCCCAAGCAGAGACTGCCGAAGGACACTTTCAATTCAAAGGTGTGCCCAGCTTCCAAAAAACTACTGGTTTTCTGAAATCTCGGCAAATTTTTTCCCCCAATCTTGATGATTCTCTGTGGTAATGATCAGTTCACTAAGTCCACTTGGCTGCCCAATTTTCACTCTTCTTGCTTGAAGCGTTCGTTTCCAGTAACACTTAGAGTTTTTAGGTTTCACTCTGTTTTCTCCTATATAGATAGATGTGTTTGGAAATCTAAATGAAACACGGTTTGTGCTCGCTTTTTGAAACTTCACCAAATAAAGTAGTTCTAAGTTCCGTCTCTATGGTTTGTTTCCTCTTGAAGTAGCCACAAGCAGAGACTGCGGAAGACACTTTCATTGGAAAGGTGCGGCATGCTTCCAAAAAAGTACTGGTTTTCTCAATAGTCGGCAAATATTTCTTCATCCAATCTTGATGATTCTGTGTGGTAATGATCAGTTCACTAAGTCCACCTAGCTGCCCAATTTTCACTCTTCTTGCTTGAAGCGTTCGTTTCCAGTAACACGTAGAATTTTTAGGTTTCACTCTATTTCCTCCTATGTAGATAGATGTGTTTGGAACTCTAATACAAACACGGTTTGTGCTAGCTTTTTGAAACTTGGCAAAATATACTAGTTCTAAGTTCTCTCTTTGTGGTTTGTTTCTTCTTGAATTACCCCAAGCAGAGACTGCCGAAGGACACTTTCAATTCAAAGGTGTGCCCAGCTTCCAAAAAACTACTGGTTTTCTGAAATCTCGGCAAATTTTTTTCCCCCAATCTTGATGATTCTCTGTGGTAATGATCAGTTCACTAAGTCCACTTGGCTGCCCAATTTTCACTCTTCTTGCTTGAAGCGTTCGTTTCCAGTAACACGTAGAATTTTTAGGTTTCACTCTATTTCCTCCTATGTAGATAGATGTGTTTGGAACTCTAATACAAACATGGTTTGTGCTAGCCTTTTGAAACTTGACAAAATATAGTAGTTCTAAGTTCTGTCTTTGTGGTTTTATTCCTCTTGAATTACCTTAAGCAGAGACTGCCGCAAGACACTTTCATTTCAAAGGTGTGCCAAGCTTCCAAAAAACTACTGGTTTTCTGAAATCTCGGCAAATTTTTTTTCCCCCAATCTTGATGATTCTCTGTGGTAATGATCAGTTCAATAAGTCCACTTAGCTGCCCAATTTTCATTCTTATTGCTTGAAGCGTTCGTTTCCAGTTACACTTTGAATTTTTAGGTTTCACTCTCCTTCTATATAGATAGATGTGTTTGGAACTCTAAATCAAACACGGTTTGTGATAGCTTTTTGAAACTTCACACAATAATGTAGTTCTAAGTTCTGTCTCTATGGTTTGTTTCCTCTTGAAGTAGCCAGAAGCTGAGACTGCGTAAAACACTTTCATTGGAAAGGTGTGCCAAGCTTCCAAAAAACTACTGGTTTTCTGAATAGTCGGCAAATATTTTTTCATCCGATCTTGATGATTCTCTGTGGTAAAGATCAGTTCACTAAGTCCACTTCGCTGCCTAATTTTCACTCTTCTTGCTTGAATCATTCGTTTCCAGTAACACTTAGAATTTTTAGGTTTCACTCTATTTCCTCCTATATACATAGATGTTTTTGGATGTCTAAATCAAACACGGTTTGTGCTAGCTCCTGGAAATTTGACAAAATAAAGTAGTTCTAAGTTCTATCTCTATGGTTTGTTTCGTCTTGAAGTACCCCAACAGAGACTGCCGAAGGACGCTTTCATTTCAAAGGTGTGCGAAGCTTTTAAAAAACTACTGTTTTTTTGAAATCTCGGCAAATATTATTTCAACCAATCTAGATGATTCTCTGTGGTAATGATCAGTTCACTAAGTCCACTTAGCTGCCCAATTTTCACTCTTCTTGATTGAAGCGTTCGTTTCCAGTAACACTTAGAATTTTTACGTTTCACTCTATTTCTTCCTATATAGATAGATGTGTTTGGAAGTCTAAATCAAACACGGTTTGTGCTAGCTCCTTGAAACTTGACAAAATAAAGTAGTTCTAAGTTCTGTTTTTGTGGTTTTATTCCTCTTGAATTACCTTAAGCAGAGACTGCCGAAAGACACTTTCATTTCAAAGGTGTGCCAAGCTTCCAAAAAACGACTGGTTTTGTTAATCTCGGCAAATTTTTTTTCACCCAATCTTGATGATTCTCTGTGGTAATGATCAGTTCTCTAAGTCCACTCTGCTGCCCAATATTCACTCTTCTAGGATGAAGCGTTCGTTACCAGTAACAGTTTGAATTTTTAGGTTTTACTCTGTTTTCTCCCATATAGATAGATGTGTTTGGTACTCTAAATCAAACACGGTTTGTGCTAGCTCCTTAACACTTGACAAAATAAAGTAGTTCTAAGTTCTGTCTGTGTGGTTTGTTTCCTCTTGAAGTAGCCACAAGCAGAGACTGCGTAAGACACTTTCATTGGAAAGGTGTGCCAAGCTTCCAAAAATCTACTGGTTTTCTGAATAGTCGGCAAATATTTTTTCATCCGATCTTGATGATTCTCTGTGGTAATAATCAGTTCACTAAGTCCACTTAGCTGCCCTATATTCACTCTTTTAGAATAAAGCGTTCGTTTCCAGTAACAGTTTGAGTTTTTAGGTTTCACTCTATTTCCTCCTATATAGATAGATGTTTTTGGAAGTCTAAATCAAACACGGTTTGTGCTAGCTCCCTGAAACTTGACAAAATAAAGTAGTTCTAAGTTCTGTCTTTGTGGTTTGTTTCTTCTTGAATTCCCCCAAGCAGAGACTGCCAAAACACACTTTCATTTCAAAGGTGTGCCAAGCTTCCAAAAAACTACTGGTTTTCTGAAATGTCGTCAAATTATTTTTCACCCAATTTGGTGATTCTCTGTGGTAATGATCAGATCACTAAGTCCACTTAGCTGCCCAATTTTCACTCTTCTTGCTTGAAGCGTTCGTTTCCAGTAACACGTAGAATTTTTAGGTTTCACTCTATTTCCTCTTATATAGATAGATGTGTTTGGAACTCTAATACAAACACGGTTTGTGCTAGCTTTTTGAAACTTGGCAAAATATAGTAGTTCTAAGTTCTCTCTTTGTGGTTTGTTTCTTCTTGAATTACCCCAAGCAGAGACTGCCGAAGGACACTTTCAATTCAAAGGTGTGCCCAGCTTCCAAAAAACTACTGGTTTTCTGAAATCTCGGCAAATTTTTTCCCCCAATCTTGATGATTCTCTGTGGTAATGATCAGTTCACTAAGTCCACTTGGCTGCCCAATTTTCACTCTTCTTGCTTGAAGCGTTCGTTTCCAGTAACACTTAGAGTTTTTAGGTTTCACTCTGTTTTCTCCTATATAGATAGATGTGTTTGGAAATCTAAATGAAACACGGTTTGTGCTCGCTTTTTGAAACTTCACCAAATAAAGTAGTTCTAAGTTCCGTCTCTATGGTTTGTTTCCTCTTGAAGTAGCCACAAGCAGAGACTGCGGAAGACACTTTCATTGGAAAGGTGCGGCATGCTTCCAAAAAAGTACTGGTTTTCTCAATAGTCGGCAAATATTTCTTCATCCAATCTTGATGATTCTGTGTGGTAATGATCAGTTCACTAAGTCCACTTAGCTGCCCAATTTTCACTCTTCTTGCTTGAAGCGTTCGTTTCCAGTAACACGTAGAATTTTTAGGTTTCACTCTATTTCCTCCTATGTAGATAGATGTGTTTGGAACTCTAATACAAACACGGTTTGTGCTAGCTTTTTGAAACTTGGCAAAATATAGTAGTTCTAAGTTCTCTCTTTGTGGTTTGTTTCTTCTTGAATTACCCCAAGCAGAGACTGCCGAAGGACACTTTCAATTCAAAGGTGTGCCCAGCTTCCAAAAAACTACTGGTTTTCTGAAATCTCGGCAAATTTTTTTCCCCCAATCTTGATGATTCTCTGTGGTAATGATCAGTTCACTAAGTCCACTTAGCTGCCCAATTTTCACTCTTCTTGCTTGAAGCGTTCGTTTCCAGTAACACGTAGAATTTTTAGGTTTCACTCTATTTCCTCCTATGTAGATAGATGTGTTTGGAACTCTAATACAAACATGGTTTGTGCTAGCCTTTTGAAACTTGACAAAATATAGTAGTTCTAAGTTCTGTCTTTGTGGTTTTATTCCTCTTGAATTACCTTAAGCAGAGACTGCCGCAAGACACTTTCATTTCAAAGGTGTGCCAAGCTTCCAAAAAACTACTGGTTTTCTGAAATCTCGGCAAATTTTTTTTCCCCCAATCTTGATGATTCTCTGTGGTAATGATCAGTTCAATAAGTCCACTTAGCTGCCCAATTTTCATTCTTATTGCTTGAAGCGTTCGTTTCCAGTTACACTTTGAATTTTTAGGTTTCACTCTCCTTCTATATAGATAGATGTGTTTGGAACTCTAAATCAAACACGGTTTGTGATAGCTTTTTGAAACTTCACACAATAATGTAGTTCTAAGTTCTGTCTCTATGGTTTGTTTCCTCTTGAAGTAGCCAGAAGCTGAGACTGCGTAAAACACTTTCATTGGAAAGGTGTGCCAAGCTTCCAAAAAACTACTGGTTTTCTGAATAGTCGGCAAATATTTTTTCATCCGATCTTGATGATTCTCTGTGGTAAAGATCAGTTCACTAAGTCCACTTCGCTGCCTAATTTTCACTCTTCTTGCTTGAATCATTCGTTTCCAGTAACACTTAGAATTTTTAGGTTTCACTCTATTTCCTCCTATATACATAGATGTTTTTGGATGTCTAAATCAAACACGGTTTGTGCTAGCTCCTGGAAATTTGACAAAATAAAGTAGTTCTAAGTTCTATCTCTATGGTTTGTTTCGTCTTGAAGTACCCCAACAGAGACTGCCGAAGGACGCTTTCATTTCAAAGGTCTGCGAAGCTTTTAAAAAACTACTGTTTTTTTGAAATCTCGGCAAATATTATTTCACCCAATCTAGATGATTCTCTGTGGTAATGATCAGTTCACTAAGTCCACTTAGCTGCCCAATTTTCACTCTTCTTGATTGAAGCGTTCGTTTCCAGTAACACTTAGAATTTTTACGTTTCACTCTATTTCTTCCTATATAGATAGATGTGTTTGGAAGTCTAAATCAAACACGGTTTGTGCTAGCTCCTTGAAACTTGACAAAATAAAGTAGTTCTAAGTTCTGTTTTTGTGGTTTTATTCCTCTTGAATTACCTTAAGCAGAGACTGCCGAAAGACACTTTCATTTCAAAGGTGTGCCAAGCTTCCAAAAAACGACTGGTTTTGTTAATCTCGGCAAATTTTTTTTCACCCAATCTTGATGATTCTCTGTGGTAATGATCAGTTCTCTAAGTCCACTCTGCTGCCCAATATTCACTCTTCTAGGATGAAGCGTTCGTTACCAGTAACAGTTTGAATTTTTAGGTTTTACTCTGTTTTCTCCCATATAGATAGATGTGTTTGGTACTCTAAATCAAACACGGTTTGTGCTAGCTCCTTAACACTTGACAAAATAAAGTAGTTCTAAGTTCTGTCTGTGTGGTTTGTTTCCTCTTGAAGTAGCCACAAGCAGAGACTGCGTAAGACACTTTCATTGGAAAGGTGTGCCAAGCTTCCAAAAATCTACTGGTTTTCTGAATAGTCGGCAAATATTTTTTCATCCGATCTTGATGATTCTCTGTGGTAATAATCAGTTCACTAAGTCCACTTAGCTGCCCTATATTCACTCTTTTAGAATAAAGCGTTCGTTTCCAGTAACAGTTTGAGTTTTTAGGTTTCACTCTATTTCCTCCTATATAGATAGATGTTTTTGGAAGTCTAAATCAAACACGGTTTGTGCTAGCTCCCTGAAACTTGACAAAATAAAGTAGTTCTAAGTTCTGTCTTTGTGGTTTGTTTCTTCTTGAATTCCCCCAAGCAGAGACTGCCAAAACACACTTTCATTTCAAAGGTGTGCCAAGCTTCCAAAAAACTACTGGTTTTCTGAAATGTCGTCAAATTATTTTTCACCCAATTTGGTGATTCTCTGTGGTAATGATCAGATCACTAAGTCCACTTAGCTGCCCAATTTTCACTCTTCTTGCTTGAAGCGTTCGTTTCCAGTAACACGTAGAATTTTTAGGTTTCACTCTATTTCCTCTTATATAGATAGATGTGTTTGGAACTCTAATACAAACACGGTTTGTGCTAGCTTTTTGAAACTTGGCAAAATATAGTAGTTCTAAGTTCTCTCTTTGTGGTTTGTTTCTTCTTGAATTACCCCAAGCAGAGACTGCCGAAGGACACTTTCAATTCAAAGGTGTGCCCAGCTTCCAAAAAACTACTGGTTTTCTGAAATCTCGGCAAATTTTTTCCCCCAATCTTGATGATTCTCTGTGGTAATGATCAGTTCACTAAGTCCACTTGGCTGCCCAATTTTCACTCTTCTTGCTTGAAGCGTTCGTTTCCAGTAACACTTAGAGTTTTTAGGTTTCACTCTGTTTTCTCCTATATAGATAGATGTGTTTGGAAATCTAAATGAAACACGGTTTGTGCTCGCTTTTTGAAACTTCACCAAATAAAGTAGTTCTAAGTTCCGTCTCTATGGTTTGTTTCCTCTTGAAGTAGCCACAAGCAGAGACTGCGGAAGACACTTTCATTGGAAAGGTGCGGCATGCTTCCAAAAAAGTACTGGTTTTCTCAATAGTCGGCAAATATTTCTTCATCCAATCTTGATGATTCTGTGTGGTAATGATCAGTTCACTAAGTCCACCTAGCTGCCCAATTTTCACTCTTCTTGCTTGAAGCGTTCGTTTCCAGTAACACGTAGAATTTTTAGGTTTCACTCTATTTCCTCCTATGTAGATAGATGTGTTTGGAACTCTAATACAAACACGGTTTGTGCTAGCTTTTTGAAACTTGGCAAAATATACTAGTTCTAAGTTCTCTCTTTGTGGTTTGTTTCTTCTTGAATTACCCCAAGCAGAGACTGCCGAAGGACACTTTCAATTCAAAGGTGTGCCCAGCTTCCAAAAAACTACTGGTTTTCTGAAATCTCGGCAAATTTTTTTCCCCCAATCTTGATGATTCTCTGTGGTAATGATCAGTTCACTAAGTCCACTTGGCTGCCCAATTTTCACTCTTCTTGCTTGAAGCGTTCGTTTCCAGTAACACGTAGAATTTTTAGGTTTCACTCTATTTCCTCCTATGTAGATAGATGTGTTTGGAACTCTAATACAAACATGGTTTGTGCTAGCCTTTTGAAACTTGACAAAATATAGTAGTTCTAAGTTCTGTCTTTGTGGTTTTATTCCTCTTGAATTACCTTAAGCAGAGACTGCCGCAAGACACTTTCATTTCAAAGGTGTGCCAAGCTTCCAAAAAACTACTGGTTTTCTGAAATCTCGGCAAATTTTTTTTCCCCCAATCTTGATGATTCTCTGTGGTAATGATCAGTTCAATAAGTCCACTTAGCTGCCCAATTTTCATTCTTATTGCTTGAAGCGTTCGTTTCCAGTTACACTTTGAATTTTTAGGTTTCACTCTCCTTCTATATAGATAGATGTGTTTGGAACTCTAAATCAAACACGGTTTGTGATAGCTTTTTGAAACTTCACACAATAATGTAGTTCTAAGTTCTGTCTCTATGGTTTGTTTCCTCTTGAAGTAGCCAGAAGCTGAGACTGCGTAAAACACTTTCATTGGAAAGGTGTGCCAAGCTTCCAAAAAACTACTGGTTTTCTGAATAGTCGGCAAATATTTTTTCATCCGATCTTGATGATTCTCTGTGGTAAAGATCAGTTCACTAAGTCCACTTCGCTGCCTAATTTTCACTCTTCTTGCTTGAATCATTCGTTTCCAGTAACACTTAGAATTTTTAGGTTTCACTCTATTTCCTCCTATATACATAGATGTTTTTGGATGTCTAAATCAAACACGGTTTGTGCTAGCTCCTGGAAATTTGACAAAATAAAGTAGTTCTAAGTTCTATCTCTATGGTTTGTTTCGTCTTGAAGTACCCCAACAGAGACTGCCGAAGGACGCTTTCATTTCAAAGGTGTGCGAAGCTTTTAAAAAACTACTGTTTTTTTGAAATCTCGGCAAATATTATTTCAACCAATCTAGATGATTCTCTGTGGTAATGATCAGTTCACTAAGTCCACTTAGCTGCCCAATTTTCACTCTTCTTGATTGAAGCGTTCGTTTCCAGTAACACTTAGAATTTTTACGTTTCACTCTATTTCTTCCTATATAGATAGATGTGTTTGGAAGTCTAAATCAAACACGGTTTGTGCTAGCTCCTTGAAACTTGACAAAATAAAGTAGTTCTAAGTTCTGTTTTTGTGGTTTTATTCCTCTTGAATTACCTTAAGCAGAGACTGCCGAAAGACACTTTCATTTCAAAGGTGTGCCAAGCTTCCAAAAAACGACTGGTTTTGTTAATCTCGGCAAATTTTTTTTCACCCAATCTTGATGATTCTCTGTGGTAATGATCAGTTCTCTAAGTCCACTCTGCTGCCCAATATTCACTCTTCTAGGATGAAGCGTTCGTTACCAGTAACAGTTTGAATTTTTAGGTTTTACTCTGTTTTCTCCCATATAGATAGATGTGTTTGGTACTCTAAATCAAACACGGTTTGTGCTAGCTCCTTAACACTTGACAAAATAAAGTAGTTCTAAGTTCTGTCTGTGTGGTTTGTTTCCTCTTGAAGTAGCCACAAGCAGAGACTGCGTAAGACACTTTCATTGGAAAGGTGTGCCAAGCTTCCAAAAATCTACTGGTTTTCTGAATAGTCGGCAAATATTTTTTCATCCGATCTTGATGATTCTCTGTGGTAATAATCAGTTCACTAAGTCCACTTAGCTGCCCTATATTCACTCTTTTAGAATAAAGCGTTCGTTTCCAGTAACAGTTTGAGTTTTTAGGTTTCACTCTATTTCCTCCTATATAGATAGATGTTTTTGGAAGTCTAAATCAAACACGGTTTGTGCTAGCTCCCTGAAACTTGACAAAATAAAGTAGTTCTAAGTTCTGTCTTTGTGGTTTGTTTCTTCTTGAATTCCCCCAAGCAGAGACTGCCAAAACACACTTTCATTTCAAAGGTGTGCCAAGCTTCCAAAAAACTACTGGTTTTCTGAAATGTCGGCAAATTATTTTTCACCCAATTTGGTGATTCTCTGTGGTAATGATCAGATCACTAAGTCCACTTAGCTGCCCAATTTTCACTCTTCTTGCTTGAAGCGTTCGTTTCCAGTAACACGTAGAATTTTTAGGTTTCACTCTATTTCCTCCTATGTAGATAGATGTGTTTGGAACTCTAATACAAACACGGTTTGTGCTAGCTTTTTGAAACTTGGCAAAATATAGTAGTTCTAAGTTCTCTCTTTGTGGTTTGTTTCTTCTTGAATTACCCCAAGCAGAGACTGCCGAAGGACACTTTCAATTCAAAGGTGTGCCCAGCTTCCAAAAAACTACTGGTTTTCTGAAATCTCGGCAAATTTTTTCCCCCAATCTTGATGATTCTCTGTGGTAATGATCAGTTCACTAAGTCCACTTGGCTGCCCAATTTTCACTCTTCTTGCTTGAAGCGTTCGTTTCCAGTAACACTTAGAGTTTTTAGGTTTCACTCTGTTTTCTCCTATATAGATAGATGTGTTTGGAAATCTAAATGAAACACGGTTTGTGCTCGCTTTTTGAAACTTCACCAAATAAAGTAGTTCTAAGTTCCGTCTCTATGGTTTGTTTCCTCTTGAAGTAGCCACAAGCAGAGACTGCGGAAGACACTTTCATTGGAAAGGTGCGGCATGCTTCCAAAAAAGTACTGGTTTTCTCAATAGTCGGCAAATATTTCTTCATCCAATCTTGATGATTCTCTGTGGTAAAGATCAGTTCACTAAGTCCACTTCGCTGCCTAACTTTCACTCTTCTTGCTTGAATCGTTCGTTTCCAGTAACACTTAGAATTTTTAGGTTTCACTCTATTTCCTCCTATATACATAGATGTTTTTGGATGTCTAAATCAAACACGGTTTGTGCTAGCTCCTGGAAATTTGACAAAATAAAGTAGTTCTAAGTTCTATCTCTATGGTTTGTTTCGTCTTGAAGTACCCCAACAGAGACTGCCGAAGGACACTTTCATTTCAAAGGTGTGCCCAGCTTCCAAAAAACTACTGTTTTTTTGAAATCTCGGCAAATATTATTTCACCCAATCTAGATGATTCTCTGTGGTAATGATCAGTTCACTAAGTCCTCTTAGCTGCCCAATTTTCACTCTTCTTGATTGAAGCGTTCGTTTCCAGTAACACTTAGAATTTTTACGTTTCACTCTATTTCTTCCTATATAGATAGATGTGTTTGGAAGTCTAAATCAAACACGGTTTGTGCTAGCTCCTTAACACTTGACAAAATAAAGTAGTTCTAAGTTCTGTCTGTGTGGTTTGTTTCCTCTTGAAGTAGCCACAAGCAGAGACTGCGTAAGACACTTTCATTGGAAAGGTGTGCCAAGCTTCCAAAAATCTACTGGTTTTCTGAATAGTCGGCAAATATTTTTTCATCCGATCTTGATGATTCTCTGTGGTAATAATCAGTTCACTAAGTCCACTTAGCTGCCCTATATTCACTCTTTTAGAATAAAGCGTTCGTTTCCAGTAACAGTTTGAGTTTTTAGGTTTCACTCTATTTCCTCCTATATAGATAGATGTTTTTGGAAGTCTAAATCAAACACGGTTTGTGCTAGCTCCCTGAAACTTGACAAAATAAAGTAGTTCTAAGTTCTGTCTTTGTGGTTTGTTTCTTCTTGAATTCCCCCAAGCAGAGACACTTTCATTTCAAAGGTGTGCCAAGCTTCCAAAAAACTACTGGTTTTCTGAAATGTCGTCAAATTATTTTTCACCCAATTTGGTGATTCTCTGTGGTAATGATCAGATCACTAAGTCCACTTAGCTGCCCAATTTTCACTCTTCTTGCTTGAAGCGTTCGTTTCCAGTAACACGTAGAATTTTTAGGTTTCACTCTATTTCCTCTTATATAGATAGATGTGTTTGGAACTCTAATACAAACACGGTTTGTGCTAGCTTTTTGAAACTTGGCAAAATATAGTAGTTCTAAGTTCTCTCTTTGTGGTTTGTTTCTTCTTGAATTACCCCAAGCAGAGACTGCCGAAGGACACTTTCAATTCAAAGGTGTGCCCAGCTTCCAAAAAACTACTGGTTTTCTGAAATCTCGGCAAATTTTTTCCCCCAATCTTGATGATTCTCTGTGGTAATGATCAGTTCACTAAGTCCACTTGGCTGCCCAATTTTCACTCTTCTTGCTTGAAGCGTTCGTTTCCAGTAACACTTAGAGTTTTTAGGTTTCACTCTGTTTTCTCCTATATAGATAGATGTGTTTGGAAATCTAAATGAAACACGGTTTGTGCTCGCTTTTTGAAACTTCACCAAATAAAGTAGTTCTAAGTTCCGTCTCTATGGTTTGTTTCCTCTTGAAGTAGCCACAAGCAGAGACTGCGGAAGACACTTTCATTGGAAAGGTGCGGCATGCTTCCAAAAAAGTACTGGTTTTCTCAATAGTCGGCAAATATTTCTTCATCCAATCTTGATGATTCTGTGTGGTAATGATCAGTTCACTAAGTCCACCTAGCTGCCCAATTTTCACTCTTCTTGCTTGAAGCGTTCGTTTCCAGTAACACGTAGAATTTTTAGGTTTCACTCTATTTCCTCCTATGTAGATAGATGTGTTTGGAACTCTAATACAAACACGGTTTGTGCTAGCTTTTTGAAACTTGGCAAAATATACTAGTTCTAAGTTCTCTCTTTGTGGTTTGTTTCTTCTTGAATTACCCCAAGCAGAGACTGCCGAAGGACACTTTCAATTCAAAGGTGTGCCCAGCTTCCAAAAAACTACTGGTTTTCTGAAATCTCGGCAAATTTTTTTCCCCCAATCTTGATGATTCTCTGTGGTAATGATCAGTTCACTAAGTCCACTTGGCTGCCCAATTTTCACTCTTCTTGCTTGAAGCGTTCGTTTCCAGTAACACGTAGAATTTTTAGGTTTCACTCTATTTCCTCCTATGTAGATAGATGTGTTTGGAACTCTAATACAAACATGGTTTGTGCTAGCCTTTTGAAACTTGACAAAATATAGTAGTTCTAAGTTCTGTCTTTGTGGTTTTATTCCTCTTGAATTACCTTAAGCAGAGACTGCCGCAAGACACTTTCATTTCAAAGGTGTGCCAAGCTTCCAAAAAACTACTGGTTTTCTGAAATCTCGGCAAATTTTTTTTCCCCCAATCTTGATGATTCTCTGTGGTAATGATCAGTTCAATAAGTCCACTTAGCTGCCCAATTTTCATTCTTATTGCTTGAAGCGTTCGTTTCCAGTTACACTTTGAATTTTTAGGTTTCACTCTCCTTCTATATAGATAGATGTGTTTGGAACTCTAAATCAAACACGGTTTGTGATAGCTTTTTGAAACTTCACACAATAATGTAGTTCTAAGTTCTGTCTCTATGGTTTGTTTCCTCTTGAAGTAGCCAGAAGCTGAGACTGCGTAAAACACTTTCATTGGAAAGGTGTGCCAAGCTTCCAAAAAACTACTGGTTTTCTGAATAGTCGGCAAATATTTTTTCATCCGATCTTGATGATTCTCTGTGGTAAAGATCAGTTCACTAAGTCCACTTCGCTGCCTAATTTTCACTCTTCTTGCTTGAATCATTCGTTTCCAGTAACACTTAGAATTTTTAGGTTTCACTCTATTTCCTCCTATATACATAGATGTTTTTGGATGTCTAAATCAAACACGGTTTGTGCTAGCTCCTGGAAATTTGACAAAATAAAGTAGTTCTAAGTTCTATCTCTATGGTTTGTTTCGTCTTGAAGTACCCCAACAGAGACTGCCGAAGGACGCTTTCATTTCAAAGGTGTGCGAAGCTTTTAAAAAACTACTGTTTTTTTGAAATCTCGGCAAATATTATTTCAACCAATCTAGATGATTCTCTGTGGTAATGATCAGTTCACTAAGTCCACTTAGCTGCCCAATTTTCACTCTTCTTGATTGAAGCGTTCGTTTCCAGTAACACTTAGAATTTTTACGTTTCACTCTATTTCTTCCTATATAGATAGATGTGTTTGGAAGTCTAAATCAAACACGGTTTGTGCTAGCTCCTTGAAACTTGACAAAATAAAGTAGTTCTAAGTTCTGTTTTTGTGGTTTTATTCCTCTTGAATTACCTTAAGCAGAGACTGCCGAAAGACACTTTCATTTCAAAGGTGTGCCAAGCTTCCAAAAAACGACTGGTTTTGTTAATCTCGGCAAATTTTTTTTCACCCAATCTTGATGATTCTCTGTGGTAATGATCAGTTCTCTAAGTCCACTCTGCTGCCCAATATTCACTCTTCTAGGATGAAGCGTTCGTTACCAGTAACAGTTTGAATTTTTAGGTTTTACTCTGTTTTCTCCCATATAGATAGATGTGTTTGGTACTCTAAATCAAACACGGTTTGTGCTAGCTCCTTAACACTTGACAAAATAAAGTAGTTCTAAGTTCTGTCTGTGTGGTTTGTTTCCTCTTGAAGTAGCCACAAGCAGAGACTGCGTAAGACACTTTCATTGGAAAGGTGTGCCAAGCTTCCAAAAATCTACTGGTTTTCTGAATAGTCGGCAAATATTTTTTCATCCGATCTTGATGATTCTCTGTGGTAATAATCAGTTCACTAAGTCCACTTAGCTGCCCTATATTCACTCTTTTAGAATAAAGCGTTCGTTTCCAGTAACAGTTTGAGTTTTTAGGTTTCACTCTATTTCCTCCTATATAGATAGATGTTTTTGGAAGTCTAAATCAAACACGGTTTGTGCTAGCTCCCTGAAACTTGACAAAATAAAGTAGTTCTAAGTTCTGTCTTTGTGGTTTGTTTCTTCTTGAATTCCCCCAAGCAGAGACTGCCAAAACACACTTTCATTTCAAAGGTGTGCCAAGCTTCCAAAAAACTACTGGTTTTCTGAAATGTCGTCAAATTATTTTTCACCCAATTTGGTGATTCTCTGTGGTAATGATCAGATCACTAAGTCCACTTAGCTGCCCAATTTTCACTCTTCTTGCTTGAAGCGTTCGTTTCCAGTAACACGTAGAATTTTTAGGTTTCACTCTATTTCCTCTTATATAGATAGATGTGTTTGGAACTCTAATACAAACACGGTTTGTGCTAGCTTTTTGAAACTTGGCAAAATATAGTAGTTCTAAGTTCTCTCTTTGTGGTTTGTTTCTTCTTGAATTACCCCAAGCAGAGACTGCCGAAGGACACTTTCAATTCAAAGGTGTGCCCAGCTTCCAAAAAACTACTGGTTTTCTGAAATCTCGGCAAATTTTTCCCCCAATCTTGATGATTCTCTGTGGTAATGATCAGTTCACTAAGTCCACTTGGCTGCCCAATTTTCACTCTTCTTGCTTGAAGCGTTCGTTTCCAGTAACACTTAGAGTTTTTAGGTTTCACTCTGTTTTCTCCTATATAGATAGATGTGTTTGGAAATCTAAATGAAACACGGTTTGTGCTCGCTTTTTGAAACTTCACCAAATAAAGTAGTTCTAAGTTCCGTCTCTATGGTTTGTTTCCTCTTGAAGTAGCCACAAGCAGAGACTGCGGAAGACACTTTCATTGGAAAGGTGCGGCATGCTTCCAAAAAAGTACTGGTTTTCTCAATAGTCGGCAAATATTTCTTCATCCAATCTTGATGATTCTGTGTGGTAATGATCAGTTCACTAAGTCCACCTAGCTGCCCAATTTTCACTCTTCTTGCTTGAAGCGTTCGTTTCCAGTAACACGTAGAATTTTTAGGTTTCACTCTATTTCCTCCTATGTAGATAGATGTGTTTGGAACTCTAATACAAACACGGTTTGTGCTAGCTTTTTGAAACTTGGCAAAATATACTAGTTCTAAGTTCTCTCTTTGTGGTTTGTTTCTTCTTGAATTACCCCAAGCAGAGACTGCCGAAGGACACTTTCAATTCAAAGGTGTGCCCAGCTTCCAAAAAACTACTGGTTTTCTGAAATCTCGGCAAATTTTTTTCCCCCAATCTTGATGATTCTCTGTGGTAATGATCAGTTCACTAAGTCCACTTAGCTGCCCAATTTTCACTCTTCTTGCTTGAAGCGTTCGTTTCCAGTAACACGTAGAATTTTTAGGTTTCACTCTATTTCCTCCTATGTAGATAGATGTGTTTGGAACTCTAATACAAACATGGTTTGTGCTAGCCTTTTGAAACTTGACAAAATATAGTAGTTCTAAGTTCTGTCTTTGTGGTTTTATTCCTCTTGAATTACCTTAAGCAGAGACTGCCGCAAGACACTTTCATTTCAAAGGTGTGCCAAGCTTCCAAAAAACTACTGGTTTTCTGAAATCTCGGCAAATTTTTTTTCCCCCAATCTTGATGATTCTCTGTGGTAATGATCAGTTCAATAAGTCCACTTAGCTGCCCAATTTTCATTCTTATTGCTTGAAGCGTTCGTTTCCAGTTACACTTTGAATTTTTAGGTTTCACTCTCCTTCTATATAGATAGATGTGTTTGGAACTCTAAATCAAACACGGTTTGTGATAGCTTTTTGAAACTTCACACAATAATGTAGTTCTAAGTTCTGTCTCTATGGTTTGTTTCCTCTTGAAGTAGCCAGAAGCTGAGACTGCGTAAAACACTTTCATTGGAAAGGTGTGCCAAGCTTCCAAAAAACTACTGGTTTTCTGAATAGTCGGCAAATATTTTTTCATCCGATCTTGATGATTCTCTGTGGTAAAGATCAGTTCACTAAGTCCACTTCGCTGCCTAATTTTCACTCTTCTTGCTTGAATCATTCGTTTCCAGTAACACTTAGAATTTTTAGGTTTCACTCTATTTCCTCTTATATACATAGATGTTTTTGGATGTCTAAATCAAACACGGTTTGTGCTAGCTCCTGGAAATTTGACAAAATAAAGTAGTTCTAAGTTCTATCTCTATGGTTTGTTTCGTCTTGAAGTACCCCAACAGAGACTGCCGAAGGACGCTTTCATTTCAAAGGTCTGCGAAGCTTTTAAAAAACTACTGTTTTTTTGAAATCTCGGCAAATATTATTTCACCCAATCTAGATGATTCTCTGTGGTAATGATCAGTTCACTAAGTCCACTTAGCTGCCCAATTTTCACTCTTCTTGATTGAAGCGTTCGTTTCCAGTAACACTTAGAATTTTTACGTTTCACTCTATTTCTTCCTATATAGATAGATGTGTTTGGAAGTCTAAATCAAACACGGTTTGTGCTAGCTCCTTGAAACTTGACAAAATAAAGTAGTTCTAAGTTCTGTTTTTGTGGTTTTATTCCTCTTGAATTACCTTAAGCAGAGACTGCCGAAAGACACTTTCATTTCAAAGGTGTGCCAAGCTTCCAAAAAACGACTGGTTTTGTTAATCTCGGCAAATTTTTTTTCACCCAATCTTGATGATTCTCTGTGGTAATGATCAGTTCTCTAAGTCCACTCTGCTGCCCAATATTCACTCTTCTAGGATGAAGCGTTCGTTACCAGTAGCAGTTTGAATTTTTAGGTTTTACTCTGTTTTCTCCCATATAGATAGATGTGTTTGGTACTCTAAATCAAACACGGTTTGTGCTAGCTCCTTAACACTTGACAAAATAAAGTAGTTCTAAGTTCTGTCTGTGTGGTTTGTTTCCTCTTGAAGTAGCCACAAGCAGAGACTGCGTAAGACACTTTCATTGGAAAGGTGTGCCAAGCTTCCAAAAATCTACTGGTTTTCTGAATAGTCGGCAAATATTTTTTCATCCGATCTTGATGATTCTCTGTGGTAATAATCAGTTCACTAAGTCCACTTAGCTGCCCTATATTCACTCTTTTAGAATAAAGCGTTCGTTTCCAGTAACAGTTTGAGTTTTTAGGTTTCACTCTATTTCCTCCTATATAGATAGATGTTTTTGGAAGTCTAAATCAAACACGGTTTGTGCTAGCTCCCTGAAACTTGACAAAATAAAGTAGTTCTAAGTCCTGTCTTTGTGGTTTGTTTCTTCTTGAATTCCCCCAAGCAGAGACTGCCGAAACACACTTTCATTTCAAAGGTGTGCCAAGCTTCCAAAAAACTACTGGTTTTCTGAAATGTCGTCAAATTATTTTTCACCCAATTTGGTGATTCTCTGTGGTAATGATCAGATCACTAAGTCCACTTAGCTGCCCAATTTTCACTCTTCTTGCTTGAAGCGTTCGTTTCCAGTAACACGTAGAATTTTTAGGTTTCACTCTATTTCCTCTTATATAGATAGATGTGTTTGGAACTCTAATACAAACACGGTTTGTGCTAGCTTTTTGAAACTTGGCAAAATATAGTAGTTCTAAGTTCTCTCTTTGTGGTTTGTTTCTTCTTGAATTACCCCAAGCAGAGACTGCCGAAGGACACTTTCAATTCAAAGGTGTGCCCAGCTTCCAAAAAACTACTGGTTTTCTGAAATCTCGGCAAATTTTTTCCCCCAATCTTGATGATTCTCTGTGGTAATGATCAGTTCACTAAGTCCACTTGGCTGCCCAATTTTCACTCTTCTTGCTTGAAGCGTTCGTTTCCAGTAACACGTAGAATTTTTAGGTTTCACTCTATTTCCTCCTATGTAGATAGATGTGTTTGGAACTCTAATACAAACACGGTTTGTGCTAGCTTTTTGAAACTTGGCAAAATATACTAGTTCTAAGTTCTCTCTTTGTGGTTTGTTTCTTCTTGAATTACCCCAAGCAGAGACTGCCGAAGGACACTTTCAATTCAAAGGTGTGCCCAGCTTCCAAAAAACTACTGGTTTTCTGAAATCTCGGCAAATTTTTTTCCCCCAATCTTGATGATTCTCTGTGGTAATGATCAGTTCACTAAGTCCACTTAGCTGCCCAATTTTCACTCTTCTTGCTTGAAGCGTTCGTTTCCAGTAACACGTAGAATTTTTAGGTTTCACTCTATTTCCTCCTATGTAGATAGATGTGTTTGGAACTCTAATACAAACATGGTTTGTGCTAGCCTTTTGAAACTTGACAAAATATAGTAGTTCTAAGTTCTGTCTTTGTGGTTTTATTCCTCTTGAATTACCTTAAGCAGAGACTGCCGCAAGACACTTTCATTTCAAAGGTGTGCCAAGCTTCCAAAAAACTACTGGTTTTCTGAAATCTCGGCAAATTTTTTTTCCCCCAATCTTGATGATTCTCTGTGGTAATGATCAGTTCAATAAGTCCACTTAGCTGCCCAATTTTCATTCTTATTGCTTGAAGCGTTCGTTTCCAGTTACACTTTGAATTTTTAGGTTTCACTCTCCTTCTATATAGATAGATGTGTTTGGAACTCTAAATCAAACACGGTTTGTGATAGCTTTTTGAAACTTCACACAATAATGTAGTTCTAAGTTCTGTCTCTATGGTTTGTTTCCTCTTGAAGTAGCCAGAAGCTGAGACTGCGTAAAACACTTTCATTGGAAAGGTGTGCCAAGCTTCCAAAAAACTACTGGTTTTCTGAATAGTCGGCAAATATTTTTTCATCCGATCTTGATGATTCTCTGTGGTAAAGATCAGTTCACTAAGTCCACTTCGCTGCCTAATTTTCACTCTTCTTGCTTGAATCATTCGTTTCCAGTAACACTTAGAATTTTTAGGTTTCACTCTATTTCCTCTTATATACATAGATGTTTTTGGATGTCTAAATCAAACACGGTTTGTGCTAGCTCCTGGAAATTTGACAAAATAAAGTAGTTCTAAGTTCTATCTCTATGGTTTGTTTCGTCTTGAAGTACCCCAACAGAGACTGCCGAAGGACGCTTTCATTTCAAAGGTCTGCGAAGCTTTTAAAAAACTACTGTTTTTTTGAAATCTCGGCAAATATTATTTCACCCAATCTAGATGATTCTCTGTGGTAATGATCAGTTCACTAAGTCCACTTAGCTGCCCAATTTTCACTCTTCTTGATTGAAGCGTTCGTTTCCAGTAACACTTAGAATTTTTACGTTTCACTCTATTTCTTCCTATATAGATAGATGTGTTTGGAAGTCTAAATCAAACACGGTTTGTGCTAGCTCCTTGAAACTTGACAAAATAAAGTAGTTCTAAGTTCTGTTTTTGTGGTTTTATTCCTCTTGAATTACCTTAAGCAGAGACTGCCGAAAGACACTTTCATTTCAAAGGTGTGCCAAGCTTCCAAAAAACGACTGGTTTTGTTAATCTCGGCAAATTTTTTTTCACCCAATCTTGATGATTCTCTGTGGTAATGATCAGTTCTCTAAGTCCACTCTGCTGCCCAATATTCACTCTTCTAGGATGAAGCGTTCGTTACCAGTAGCAGTTTGAATTTTTAGGTTTTACTCTGTTTTCTCCCATATAGATAGATGTGTTTGGTACTCTAAATCAAACACGGTTTGTGCTAGCTCCTTAACACTTGACAAAATAAAGTAGTTCTAAGTTCTGTCTGTGTGGTTTGTTTCCTCTTGAAGTAGCCACAAGCAGAGACTGCGTAAGACACTTTCATTGGAAAGGTGTGCCAAGCTTCCAAAAATCTACTGGTTTTCTGAATAGTCGGCAAATATTTTTTCATCCGATCTTGATGATTCTCTGTGGTAATAATCAGTTCACTAAGTCCACTTAGCTGCCCTATATTCACTCTTTTAGAATAAAGCGTTCGTTTCCAGTAACAGTTTGAGTTTTTAGGTTTCACTCTATTTCCTCCTATATAGATAGATGTTTTTGGAAGTCTAAATCAAACACGGTTTGTGCTAGCTCCCTGAAACTTGACAAAATAAAGTAGTTCTAAGTCCTGTCTTTGTGGTTTGTTTCTTCTTGAATTCCCCCAAGCAGAGACTGCCGAAACACACTTTCATTTCAAAGGTGTGCCAAGCTTCCAAAAAACTACTGGTTTTCTGAAATGTCGTCAAATTATTTTTCACCCAATTTGGTGATTCTCTGTGGTAATGATCAGATCACTAAGTCCACTTAGCTGCCCAATTTTCACTCTTCTTGCTTGAAGCGTTCGTTTCCAGTAACACGTAGAATTTTTAGGTTTCACTCTATTTCCTCTTATATAGATAGATGTGTTTGGAACTCTAATACAAACACGGTTTGTGCTAGCTTTTTGAAACTTGGCAAAATATAGTAGTTCTAAGTTCTCTCTTTGTGGTTTGTTTCTTCTTGAATTACCCCAAGCAGAGACTGCCGAAGGACACTTTCAATTCAAAGGTGTGCCCAGCTTCCAAAAAACTACTGGTTTTCTGAAATCTCGGCAAATTTTTTCCCCCAATCTTGATGATTCTCTGTGGTAATGATCAGTTCACTAAGTCCACTTGGCTGCCCAATTTTCACTCTTCTTGCTTGAAGCGTTCGTTTCCAGTAACACTTAGAGTTTTTAGGTTTCACTCTGTTTTCTCCTATATAGATAGATGTGTTTGGAAATCTAAATGAAACACGGTTTGTGCTCGCTTTTTGAAACTTCACCAAATAAAGTAGTTCTAAGTTCCGTCTCTATGGTTTGTTTCCTCTTGAAGTAGCCACAAGCAGAGACTGCGGAAGACACTTTCATTGGAAAGGTGCGGCATGCTTCCAAAAAAGTACTGGTTTTCTCAATAGTCGGCAAATATTTCTTCATCCAATCTTGATGATTCTGTGTGGTAATGATCAGTTCACTAAGTCCACCTAGCTGCCCAATTTTCACTCTTCTTGCTTGAAGCGTTCGTTTCCAGTAACACGTAGAATTTTTAGGTTTCACTCTATTTCCTCCTATGTAGATAGATGTGTTTGGAACTCTAATACAAACACGGTTTGTGCTAGCTTTTTGAAACTTGGCAAAATATACTAGTTCTAAGTTCTCTCTTTGTGGTTTGTTTCTTCTTGAATTACCCCAAGCAGAGACTGCCGAAGGACACTTTCAATTCAAAGGTGTGCCCAGCTTCCAAAAAACTACTGGTTTTCTGAAATCTCGGCAAATTTTTTTCCCCCAATCTTGATGATTCTCTGTGGTAATGATCAGTTCACTAAGTCCACTTGGCTGCCCAATTTTCACTCTTCTTGCTTGAAGCGTTCGTTTCCAGTAACACGTAGAATTTTTAGGTTTCACTCTATTTCCTCCTATGTAGATAGATGTGTTTGGAACTCTAATACAAACATGGTTTGTGCTAGCCTTTTGAAACTTGACAAAATATAGTAGTTCTAAGTTCTGTCTTTGTGGTTTTATTCCTCTTGAATTACCTTAAGCAGAGACTGCCGCAAGACACTTTCATTTCAAAGGTGTGCCAAGCTTCCAAAAAACTACTGGTTTTCTGAAATCTCGGCAAATTTTTTTTCCCCCAATCTTGATGATTCTCTGTGGTAATGATCAGTTCAATAAGTCCACTTAGCTGCCCAATTTTCATTCTTATTGCTTGAAGCGTTCGTTTCCAGTTACACTTTGAATTTTTAGGTTTCACTCTCCTTCTATATAGATAGATGTGTTTGGAACTCTAAATCAAACACGGTTTGTGATAGCTTTTTGAAACTTCACACAATAATGTAGTTCTAAGTTCTGTCTCTATGGTTTGTTTCCTCTTGAAGTAGCCAGAAGCTGAGACTGCGTAAAACACTTTCATTGGAAAGGTGTGCCAAGCTTCCAAAAAACTACTGGTTTTCTGAATAGTCGGCAAATATTTTTTCATCCGATCTTGATGATTCTCTGTGGTAAAGATCAGTTCACTAAGTCCACTTCGCTGCCTAATTTTCACTCTTCTTGCTTGAATCATTCGTTTCCAGTAACACTTAGAATTTTTAGGTTTCACTCTATTTCCTCCTATATACATAGATGTTTTTGGATGTCTAAATCAAACACGGTTTGTGCTAGCTCCTGGAAATTTGACAAAATAAAGTAGTTCTAAGTTCTATCTCTATGGTTTGTTTCGTCTTGAAGTACCCCAACAGAGACTGCCGAAGGACGCTTTCATTTCAAAGGTGTGCGAAGCTTTTAAAAAACTACTGTTTTTTTGAAATCTCGGCAAATATTATTTCAACCAATCTAGATGATTCTCTGTGGTAATGATCAGTTCACTAAGTCCACTTAGCTGCCCAATTTTCACTCTTCTTGATTGAAGCGTTCGTTTCCAGTAACACTTAGAATTTTTACGTTTCACTCTATTTCTTCCTATATAGATAGATGTGTTTGGAAGTCTAAATCAAACACGGTTTGTGCTAGCTCCTTGAAACTTGACAAAATAAAGTAGTTCTAAGTTCTGTTTTTGTGGTTTTATTCCTCTTGAATTACCTTAAGCAGAGACTGCCGAAAGACACTTTCATTTCAAAGGTGTGCCAAGCTTCCAAAAAACGACTGGTTTTGTTAATCTCGGCAAATTTTTTTTCACCCAATCTTGATGATTCTCTGTGGTAATGATCAGTTCTCTAAGTCCACTCTGCTGCCCAATATTCACTCTTCTAGGATGAAGCGTTCGTTACCAGTAACAGTTGAATTTTTAGGTTTTACTCTGTTTTCTCCCATATAGATAGATGTGTTTGGTACTCTAAATCAAACACGGTTTGTGCTAGCTCCTTAACACTTGACAAAATAAAGTAGTTCTAAGTTCTGTCTGTGTGGTTTGTTTCCTCTTGAAGTAGCCACAAGCAGAGACTGCGTAAGACACTTTCATTGGAAAGGTGTGCCAAGCTTCCAAAAATCTACTGGTTTTCTGAATAGTCGGCAAATATTTTTTCATCCGATCTTGATGATTCTCTGTGGTAATAATCAGTTCACTAAGTCCACTTAGCTGCCCTATATTCACTCTTTTAGAATAAAGCGTTCGTTTCCAGTAACAGTTTGAGTTTTTAGGTTTCACTCTATTTCCTCCTATATAGATAGATGTTTTTGGAAGTCTAAATCAAACACGGTTTGTGCTAGCTCCCTGAAACTTGACAAAATAAAGTAGTTCTAAGTTCTGTCTTTGTGGTTTGTTTCTTCTTGAATTCCCCCAAGCAGAGACTGCCAAAACACACTTTCATTTCAAAGGTGTGCCAAGCTTCCAAAAAACTACTGGTTTTCTGAAATGTCGTCAAATTATTTTTCACCCAATTTGGTGATTCTCTGTGGTAATGATCAGATCACTAAGTCCACTTAGCTGCCCAATTTTCACTCTTCTTGCTTGAAGCGTTCGTTTCCAGTAACACGTAGAATTTTTAGGTTTCACTCTATTTCCTCTTATATAGATAGATGTGTTTGGAACTCTAATACAAACACGGTTTGTGCTAGCTTTTTGAAACTTGGCAAAATATAGTAGTTCTAAGTTCTCTCTTTGTGGTTTGTTTCTTCTTGAATTACCCCAAGCAGAGACTGCCGAAGGACACTTTCAATTCAAAGGTGTGCCCAGCTTCCAAAAACTACTGGTTTTCTGAAATCTCGGCAAATTTTTTCCCCCAATCTTGATGATTCTCTGTGGTAATGATCAGTTCACTAAGTCCACTTGGCTGCCCAATTTTCACTCTTCTTGCTTGAAGCGTTCGTTTCCAGTAACACTTAGAGTTTTTAGGTTTCACTCTGTTTTCTCCTATATAGATAGATGTGTTTGGAAATCTAAATGAAACACGGTTTGTGCTCGCTTTTTGAAATTTCACCAAATAAAGTAGTTCTAAGTTCTGTCTCTATGGTTTGTTTCCTCTTGAAGTAGCCACAAGCAGAGACTGCGGAAGACACTTTCATTGGAAAGGTGCGGCATGCTTCCAAAAAAGTACTGGTTTTCTCAATAGTCGGCAAATATTTCTTCATCCAATCTTGATGATTCTGTGTGGTAATGATCAGTTCACTAAGTCCACTTAGCTGCCCAATTTTCACTCTTCTTGCTTGAAGCGTTCGTTTCCAGTAACACGTAGAATTTTTAGGTTTCACTCTATTTCCTCCTATGTAGATAGATGTGTTTGGAACTCTAATACAAACACGGTTTGTGCTAGCTTTTTGAAACTTGGCAAAATATAGTAGTTCTAAGTTCTCTCTTTGTGGTTTGTTTCTTCTTGAATTACCCCAAGCAGAGACTGCCGAAGGACACTTTCAATTCAAAGGTGTGCCCAGCTTCCAAAAAACTACTGGTTTTCTGAAATCTCGGCAAATTTTTTTCCCCCAATCTTGATGATTCTCTGTGGTAATGATCAGTTCACTAAGTCCACTTAGCTGCCCAATTTTCACTCTTCTTGCTTGAAGCGTTCGTTTCCAGTAACACGTAGAATTTTTAGGTTTCACTCTATTTCCTCCTATGTAGATAGATGTGTTTGGAACTCTAATACAAACATGGTTTGTGCTAGCCTTTTGAAACTTGACAAAATATAGTAGTTCTAAGTTCTGTCTTTGTGGTTTTATTCCTCTTGAATTACCTTAAGCAGAGACTGCCGCAAGACACTTTCATTTCAAAGGTGTGCCAAGCTTCCAAAAAACTACTGGTTTTCTGAAATCTCGGCAAATTTTTTTTCCCCCAATCTTGATGATTCTCTGTGGTAATGATCAGTTCAATAAGTCCACTTAGCTGCCCAATTTTCATTCTTATTGCTTGAAGCGTTCGTTTCCAGTTACACTTTGAATTTTTAGGTTTCACTCTCCTTCTATATAGATAGATGTGTTTGGAACTCTAAATCAAACACGGTTTGTGATAGCTTTTTGAAACTTCACACAATAATGTAGTTCTAAGTTCTGTCTCTATGGTTTGTTTCCTCTTGAAGTAGCCAGAAGCTGAGACTGCGTAAAACACTTTCATTGGAAAGGTGTGCCAAGCTTCCAAAAAACTACTGGTTTTCTGAATAGTCGGCAAATATTTTTTCATCCGATCTTGATGATTCTCTGTGGTAAAGATCAGTTCACTAAGTCCACTTCGCTGCCTAATTTTCACTCTTCTTGCTTGAATCATTCGTTTCCAGTAACACTTAGAATTTTTAGGTTTCACTCTATTTCCTCCTATATACATAGATGTTTTTGGATGTCTAAATCAAACACGGTTTGTGCTAGCTCCTGGAAATTTGACAAAATAAAGTAGTTCTAAGTTCTATCTCTATGGTTTGTTTCGTCTTGAAGTACCCCAACAGAGACTGCCGAAGGACGCTTCATTTCAAAGGTCTGCGAAGCTTTTAAAAAACTACTGTTTTTTGAAATCTCGGCAAATATTATTTCACCCAATCTAGATGATTCTCTGTGGTAATGATCAGTTCACTAAGTCCACTTAGCTGCCCAATTTTCACTCTTCTTGATTGAAGCGTTCGTTTCCAGTAACACTTAGAATTTTTACGTTTCACTCTATTTCTTCCTATATAGATAGATGTGTTTGGAAGTCTAAATCAAACACGGTTTGTGCTAGCTCCTTGAAACTTGACAAAATAAAGTAGTTCTAAGTTCTGTTTTTGTGGTTTTATTCCTCTTGAATTACCTTAAGCAGAGACTGCCGAAAGACACTTTCATTTCAAAGGTGTGCCAAGCTTCCAAAAAACGACTGGTTTTGTTAATCTCGGCAAATTTTTTTTCACCCAATCTTGATGATTCTCTGTGGTAATGATCAGTTCTCTAAGTCCACTCTGCTGCCCAATATTCACTCTTCTAGGATGAAGCGTTCGTTACCAGTAACAGTTTGAATTTTTAGGTTTTACTCTGTTTTCTCCCATATAGATAGATGTGTTTGGTACTCTAAATCAAACACGGTTTGTGCTAGCTCCTTAACACTTGACAAAATAAAGTAGTTCTAAGTTCTGTCTGTGTGGTTTGTTTCCTCTTGAAGTAGCCACAAGCAGAGACTGCGTAAGACACTTTCATTGGAAAGGTGTGCCAAGCTTCCAAAAATCTACTGGTTTTCTGAATAGTCGGCAAATATTTTTTCATCCGATCTTGATGATTCTCTGTGGTAATAATCAGTTCACTAAGTCCACTTAGCTGCCCTATATTCACTCTTTTAGAATAAAGCGTTCGTTTCCAGTAACAGTTTGAGTTTTTAGGTTTCACTCTATTTCCTCCTATATAGATAGATGTTTTTGGAAGTCTAAATCAAACACGGTTTGTGCTAGCTCCCTGAAACTTGACAAAATAAAGTAGTTCTAAGTTCTGTCTTTGTGGTTTGTTTCTTCTTGAATTTCCCCAAGCAGAGACTGCCAAAACACACTTTCATTTCAAAGGTGTGCCAAGCTTCCAAAAAACTACTGGTTTTCTGAAATGTCGTCAAATTATTTTTCACCCAATTTGGTGATTCTCTGTGTTAATGATCAGATCACTAAGTCCACTTAGCTGCCCAATTTTCACTCTTCTTGCTTGAAGCGTTCGTTTCCAGTAACACGTAGAATTTTTAGGTTTCACTCTATTTCCTCTTATATAGATAGATGTGTTTGGAACTCTAATACAAACACGGTTTGTGCTAGCTTTTTGAAACTTGGCAAAATATAGTAGTTCTAAGTTCTCTCTTTGTGGTTTGTTTCTTCTTGAATTACCCCAAGCAGAGACTGCCGAAGGACACTTTCAATTCAAAGGTGTGCCCAGCTTCCAAAAAACTACTGGTTTTCTGAAATCTCGGCAAATTTTTTCCCCCAATCTTGATGATTCTCTGTGGTAATGATCAGTTCACTAAGTCCACTTGGCTGCCCAATTTTCACTCTTCTTGCTTGAAGCGTTCGTTTCCAGTAACACTTAGAGTTTTTAGGTTTCACTCTGTTTTCTCCTATATAGATAGATGTGTTTGGAAATCTAAATGAAACACGGTTTGTGCTCGCTTTTTGAAACTTCACCAAATAAAGTAGTTCTAAGTTCTGTCTCTATGGTTTGTTTCCTCTTGAAGTAGCCACAAGCAGAGACTGCGGAAGACACTTTCATTGGAAAGGTGCGGCATGCTTCCAAAAAAGTACTGGTTTTCTCAATAGTCGGCAAATATTTCTTCATCCAATCTTGATGATTCTGTGTGGTAATGATCAGTTCACTAAGTCCACTTAGCTGCCCAATTTTCACTCTTCTTGCTTGAAGCGTTCGTTTCCAGTAACACGTAGAATTTTTAGGTTTCACTCTATTTCCTCCTATGTAGATAGATGTGTTTGGAACTCTAATACAAACACGGTTTGTGCTAGCTTTTTGAAACTTGGCAAAATATAGTAGTTCTAAGTTCTCTCTTTGTGGTTTGTTTCTTCTTGAATTACCCCAAGCAGAGACTGCCGAAGGACACTTTCAATTCAAAGGTGTGCCCAGCTTCCAAAAAACTACTGGTTTTCTGAAATCTCGGCAAATTTTTTTCCCCCAATCTTGATGATTCTCTGTGGTAATGATCAGTTCACTAAGTCCACTTAGCTGCCCAATTTTCACTCTTCTTGCTTGAAGCGTTCGTTTCCAGTAACACGTAGAATTTTTAGGTTTCACTCTATTTCCTCCTATGTAGATAGATGTGTTTGGAACTCTAATACAAACATGGTTTGTGCTAGCCTTTTGAAACTTGACAAAATATAGTAGTTCTAAGTTCTGTCTTTGTGGTTTTATTCCTCTTGAATTACCTTAAGCAGAGACTGCCGCAAGACACTTTCATTTCAAAGGTGTGCCAAGCTTCCAAAAAACTACTGGTTTTCTGAAATCTCGGCAAATTTTTTTCCCCCAATCTTGATGATTCTCTGTGGTAATGATCAGTTCAATAAGTCCACTTAGCTGCCCAATTTTCATTCTTATTGCTTGAAGCGTTCGTTTCCAGTTACACTTTGAATTTTTAGGTTTCACTCTCCTTCTATATAGATAGATGTGTTTGGAACTCTAAATCAAACACGGTTTGTGATAGCTTTTTGAAACTTCACACAATAATGTAGTTCTAAGTTCTGTCTCTATGGTTTGTTTCCTCTTGAAGTAGCCAGAAGCTGAGACTGCGTAAAACACTTTCATTGGAAAGGTGTGCCAAGCTTCCAAAAAACTACTGGTTTTCTGAATAGTCGGCAAATATTTTTTCATCCGATCTTGATGATTCTCTGTGGTAAAGATCAGTTCACTAAGTCCACTTCGCTGCCTAATTTTCACTCTTCTTGCTTGAATCATTCGTTTCCAGTAACACTTAGAATTTTTAGGTTTCACTCTATTTCCTCCTATATACATAGATGTTTTTGGATGTCTAAATCAAACACGGTTTGTGCTAGCTCCTGGAAATTTGACAAAATAAAGTAGTTCTAAGTTCTATCTCTATGGTTTGTTTCGTCTTGAAGTACCCCAACAGAGACTGCCGAAGGACGCTTTCATTTCAAAGGTCTGCGAAGCTTTTAAAAAACTACTGTTTTTTTGAAATCTCGGCAAATATTATTTCACCCAATCTAGATGATTCTCTGTGGTAATGATCAGTTCACTAAGTCCACTTAGCTGCCCAATTTTCACTCTTCTTGATTGAAGCGTTCGTTTCCAGTAACACTTAGAATTTTTACGTTTCACTCTATTTCTTCCTATATAGATAGATGTGTTTGGAAGTCTAAATCAAACACGGTTTGTGCTAGCTCCTTGAAACTTGACAAAATAAAGTAGTTCTAAGTTCTGTTTTTGTGGTTTTATTCCTCTTGAATTACCTTAAGCAGAGACTGCCGAAAGACACTTTCATTTCAAAGGTGTGCCAAGCTTCCAAAAAACGACTGGTTTTGTTAATCTCGGCAAATTTTTTTTCACCCAATCTTGATGATTCTCTGTGGTAATGATCAGTTCTCTAAGTCCACTCTGCTGCCCAATATTCACTCTTCTAGGATGAAGCGTTCGTTACCAGTAACAGTTTGAATTTTTAGGTTTTACTCTGTTTTCTCCCATATAGATAGATGTGTTTGGTACTCTAAATCAAACACGGTTTGTGCTAGCTCCTTAACACTTGACAAAATAAAGTAGTTCTAAGTTCTGTCTGTGTGGTTTGTTTCCTCTTGAAGTAGCCACAAGCAGAGACTGCGTAAGACACTTTCATTGGAAAGGTGTGCCAAGCTTCCAAAAATCTACTGGTTTTCTGAATAGTCGGCAAATATTTTTTCATCCGATCTTGATGATTCTCTGTGGTAATAATCAGTTCACTAAGTCCACTTAGCTGCCCTATATTCACTCTTTTAGAATAAAGCGTTCGTTTCCAGTAACAGTTTGAGTTTTTAGGTTTCACTCTATTTCCTCCTATATAGATAGATGTTTTTGGAAGTCTAAATCAAACACGGTTTGTGCTAGCTCCCTGAAACTTGACAAAATAAAGTAGTTCTAAGTTCTGTCTTTGTGGTTTGTTTCTTCTTGAATTCCCCCAAGCAGAGACTGCCAAAACACACTTTCATTTCAAAGGTGTGCCAAGCTTCCAAAAAACTACTGGTTTTCTGAAATGTCGGCAAATTATTTTTCACCCAATTTGGTGATTCTCTGTGGTAATGATCAGATCACTAAGTCCACTTAGCTGCCCAATTTTCACTCTTCTTGCTTGAAGCGTTCGTTTCCAGTAACACGTAGAATTTTTAGGTTTCACTCTATTTCCTCCTATGTAGATAGATGTGTTTGGAACTCTAATACAAACACGGTTTGTGCTAGCTTTTTGAAACTTGGCAAAATATAGTAGTTCTAAGTTCTCTCTTTGTGGTTTGTTTCTTCTTGAATTACCCCAAGCAGAGACTGCCGAAGGACACTTTCAATTCAAAGGTGTGCCCAGCTTCCAAAAAACTACTGGTTTTCTGAAATCTCGGCAAATTTTTTCCCCCAATCTTGATGATTCTCTGTGGTAATGATCAGTTCACTAAGTCCACTTGGCTGCCCAATTTTCACTCTTCTTGCTTGAAGCGTTCGTTTCCAGTAACACTTAGAGTTTTTAGGTTTCACTCTGTTTTCTCCTATATAGATAGATGTGTTTGGAAATCTAAATGAAACACGGTTTGTGCTCGCTTTTTGAAACTTCACCAAATAAAGTAGTTCTAAGTTCCGTCTCTATGGTTTGTTTCCTCTTGAAGTAGCCACAAGCAGAGACTGCGGAAGACACTTTCATTGGAAAGGTGCGGCATGCTTCCAAAAAAGTACTGGTTTTCTCAATAGTCGGCAAATATTTCTTCATCCAATCTTGATGATTCTCTGTGGTAAAGATCAGTTCACTAAGTCCACTTCGCTGCCTAACTTTCACTCTTCTTGCTTGAATCGTTCGTTTCCAGTAACACTTAGAATTTTTAGGTTTCACTCTATTTCCTCCTATATACATAGATGTTTTTGGATGTCTAAATCAAACACGGTTTGTGCTAGCTCCTGGAAATTTGACAAAATAAAGTAGTTCTAAGTTCTATCTCTATGGTTTGTTTCGTCTTGAAGTACCCCAACAGAGACTGCCGAAGGACACTTTCATTTCAAAGGTGTGCCCAGCTTCCAAAAAACTACTGTTTTTTTGAAATCTCGGCAAATATTATTTCACCCAATCTAGATGATTCTCTGTGGTAATGATCAGTTCACTAAGTCCTCTTAGCTGCCCAATTTTCACTCTTCTTGATTGAAGCGTTCGTTTCCAGTAACACTTAGAATTTTTACGTTTCACTCTATTTCTTCCTATATAGATAGATGTGTTTGGAAGTCTAAATCAAACACGGTTTGTGCTAGCTCCTTGAAACTTGACAAAATAAAGTAGTTCTAAGTTCTGTTTTTGTGGTTTTATTCCTCTTGAATTACCTTAAGCAGAGACTGCCGAAAGACACTTTCATTTCAAAGGTGTGCCAAGCTTCCAAAAAACGACTGGTTTTGTTAATCTCGGCAAATTTTTTTTCACCCAATCTTGATGATTCTCTGTGGTAATGATCAGTTCTCTAAGTCCACTTAGCTGCCCTATATTCACTCTTCTAGGATGAAGCGTTCGTTTCCAGTAACAGTTTGAAATTTTAGGTTTCACTCTATTTCCTCCTATATAGATAGATGTTTTTGGAAGTCTAAATCAAACACGGTTTGTGCTAGCTCCTTAACACTTGACAAAATAAAGTAGTTCTAAGTTCTGTCTTTGTGGTTTGTTTCTTCTTGAATTCCCCCAAGCAGAGACTGCCAAAACACACTTTCATTTCAAAGGTGTGCCAAGCTTCCAAAAAACTACTGGTTTTCTGAAATGTCGTCAAATTATTTTTCACCCAATTTGGTGATTCTCTGTGGTAATGATCAGATCACTAAGTCCACTTAGCTGCCCAATTTTCACTCTTCTTGCTTGAAGCGTTCGTTTCCAGTAACACGTAGAATTTTTAGGTTTCACTCTATTTCCTCTTATATAGATAGATGTGTTTGGAACTCTAATACAAACACGGTTTGTGCTAGCTTTTTGAAACTTGGCAAAATATAGTAGTTCTAAGTTCTCTCTTTGTGGTTTGTTTCTTCTTGAATTACCCCAAGCAGAGACTGCCGAAGGACACTTTCAATTCAAAGGTGTGCCCAGCTTCCAAAAAACTACTGGTTTTCTGAAATCTCGGCAAATTTTTTCCCCCAATCTTGATGATTCTCTGTGGTAATGATCAGTTCACTAAGTCCACTTGGCTGCCCAATTTTCACTCTTCTTGCTTGAAGCGTTCGTTTCCAGTAACACTTAGAGTTTTTAGGTTTCACTCTGTTTTCTCCTATATAGATAGATGTGTTTGGAAATCTAAATGAAACACGGTTTGTGCTCGCTTTTTGAAACTTCACCAAATAAAGTAGTTCTAAGTTCCGTCTCTATGGTTTGTTTCCTCTTGAAGTAGCCACAAGCAGAGACTGCGGAAGACACTTTCATTGGAAAGGTGCGGCATGCTTCCAAAAAAGTACTGGTTTTCTCAATAGTCGGCAAATATTTCTTCATCCAATCTTGATGATTCTGTGTGGTAATGATCAGTTCACTAAGTCCACCTAGCTGCCCAATTTTCACTCTTCTTGCTTGAAGCGTTCGTTTCCAGTAACACGTAGAATTTTTAGGTTTCACTCTATTTCCTCCTATGTAGATAGATGTGTTTGGAACTCTAATACAAACACGGTTTGTGCTAGCTTTTTGAAACTTGGCAAAATATAGTAGTTCTAAGTTCTCTCTTTGTGGTTTGTTTCTTCTTGAATTACCCCAAGCAGAGACTGCCGAAGGACACTTTCAATTCAAAGGTGTGCCCAGCTTCCAAAAAACTACTGGTTTTCTGAAATCTCGGCAAATTTTTTCCCCCAATCTTGATGATTCTCTGTGGTAATGATCAGTTCACTAAGTCCACTTGGCTGCCCAATTTTCACTCTTCTTGCTTGAAGCGTTCATTTCCAGTAACACTTAGAGTTTTTAGGTTTCACTCTGTTTTCTCCTATATAGATAGATGTGTTTGGAAATCTAAATGAAACACGGTTTGTGCTCGCTTTTTGAAACTTCACCAAATAAAGTAGTTCTAAGTTCCGTCTCTATGGTTTGTTTCCTCTTGAAGTAGCCACAAGCAGAGACTGCGGAAGACACTTTCATTGGAAAGCTGCGGCATGCTTCCAAAAAAGTACTGGTTTTCTCAATAGTCGGCAAATATTTCTTCATCCAATCTTGATGATTCTGTGTGGTAATGATCAGTTCACTAAGTCCACTTAGCTGCCCAATTTTCACTCTTCTTGCTTGAAGCGTTCGTTTCCAGTAACACGTAGAATTTTTAGGTTTCACTCTATTTCCTCCTATGTAGATAGATGTGTTTGGAACTCTAATACAAACACGGTTTGTGCTAGCTTTTTGAAACTTGGCAAAATATAGTAGTTCTAAGTTCTCTCTTTGTGGTTTGTTTCTTCTTGAATTACCCCAAGCAGAGACTGCCGAAGGACACTTTCAATTCAAAGGTGTGCCCAGCTTCCAAAAAACTACTGGCTTTCTGAAATCTCGGCAAATTTTTTTCCCCCAATCTTGATGATTCTCTGTGGTAATGATCAGTTCACTAAGTCCACTTAGCTGCCCAATTTTCACTCTTCTTGCTTGAAGCGTTCGTTTCCAGTAACACGTAGAATTTTTAGGTTTCACTCTATTTCCTCCTATGTAGATAGATGTGTTTGGAACTCTAATACAAACATGGTTTGTGCTAGCCTTTTGAAACTTGACAAAATATAGTAGTTCTAAGTTCTGTCTTTGTGGTTTTATTCCTCTTGAATTACCTTAAGCAGAGACTGCCGCAAGACACTTTCATTTCAAAGGTGTGCCAAGCTTCCAAAAAACTACTGGTTTTCTGAAATCTCGGCAAATTTTTTTTCCCCCAATCTTGATGATTCTCTGTGGTAATGATCAGTTCAATAAGTCCACTTAGCTGCCCAATTTTCATTCTTATTGCTTGAAGCGTTCGTTTCCAGTTACACTTTGAATTTTTAGGTTTCACTCTCCTTCTATATAGATAGATGTGTTTGGAACTCTAAATCAAACACGGTTTGTGATAGCTTTTTGAAACTTCACACAATAATGTAGTTCTAAGTTCTGTCTCTATGGTTTGTTTCCTCTTGAAGTAGCCAGAAGCTGAGACTGCGTAAAACACTTTCATTGGAAAGGTGTGCCAAGCTTCCAAAAAACTACTGGTTTTCTGAATAGTCGGCAAATATTTTTTCATCCGATCTTGATGATTCTCTGTGGTAAAGATCAGTTCACTAAGTCCACTTCGCTGCCTAATTTTCACTCTTCTTGCTTGAATCATTCGTTTCCAGTAACACTTAGAATTTTTAGGTTTCACTCTATTTCCTCCTATATACATAGATGTTTTTGGATGTCTAAATCAAACACGGTTTGTGCTAGCTCCTGGAAATTTGACAAAATAAAGTAGTTCTAAGTTCTATCTCTATGGTTTGTTTCGTCTTGAAGTACCCCAACAGAGACTGCCGAAGGACGCTTTCATTTCAAAGGTGTGCCCAGCTTCCAAAAAACTACTGTTTTTTTGAAATCTCGGCAAATATTATTTCACCCAATCTAGATGATTCTCTGTGGTAATGATCAGTTCACTAAGTCCACTTAGCTGCCCAATTTTCACTCTTCTTGATTGAAGCGTTCGTTTCCAGTAACACTTAGAATTTTTACGTTTCACTCTATTTCTTCCTATATAGATAGATGTGTTTGGAAGTCTAAATCAAACACGGTTTGTGCTAGCTCCTTGAAACTTGACAAAATAAAGTAGTTCTAAGTTCTGTTTTTGTGGTTTTATTCCTCTTGAATTACCTTAAGCAGAGACTGCCGAAAGACACTTTCATTTCAAAGGTGTGCCAAGCTTCCAAAAAACGACTGGTTTTGTTAATCTCGGCAAATTTTTTTTCACCCAATCTTGATGATTCTCTGTGGTAATGATCAGTTCTCTAAGTCCACTCTGCTGCCCAATATTCACTCTTCTAGGATGAAGCGTTCGTTACCAGTAACAGTTTGAATTTTTAGGTTTTACTCTGTTTTCTCCCATATAGATAGATGTGTTTGGTACTCTAAATCAAACACGGTTTGTGCTAGCTCCTTAACACTTGACAAAATAAAGTAGTTCTAAGTTCTGTCTGTGTGGTTTGTTTCCTCTTGAAGTAGCCACAAGGAGAGACTGCGTAAGACACTTTCATTGGAAAGGTGTGCCAAGCTTCCAAAAATCTACTGGTTTTCTGAATAGTCGGCAAATATTTTTTCATCCGATCTTGATGATTCTCTGTGGTAATAATCAGTTCACTAAGTCCACTTAGCTGCCCTATATTCACTCTTTTAGAATAAAGCGTTCGTTTCCAGTAACAGTTTGAGTTTTTAGGTTTCACTCTATTTCCTCCTATATAGATAGATGTTTTTGGAAGTCTAAATCAAACACGGTTTGTGCTAGCTCCCTGAAACTTGACAAAATAAAGTAGTTCTAAGTTCTGTCTTTGTGGTTTGTTTCTTCTTGAATTCCCCCAAGCAGAGACTGCCAAAACACACTTTCATTTCAAAGGTGTGCCAAGCTTCCAAAAAACTACTGGTTTTCTGAAATGTCGTCAAATTATTTTTCACCCAATTTGGTGATTCTCTGTGGTAATGATCAGATCACTAAGTCCACTTAGCTGCCCAATTTTCACTCTTCTTGCTTGAAGCGTTCGTTTCCAGTAACACGTAGAATTTTTAGGTTTCACTCTATTTCCTCTTATATAGATAGATGTGTTTGGAACTCTAATACAAACACGGTTTGTGCTAGCTTTTTGAAACTTGGCAAAATATAGTAGTTCTAAGTTCTCTCTTTGTGGTTTGTTTCTTCTTGAATTACCCCAAGCAGAGACTGCCGAAGGACACTTTCAATTCAAAGGTGTGCCCAGCTTCCAAAAAACTACTGGTTTTCTGAAATCTCGGCAAATTTTTTCCCCCAATCTTGATGATTCTCTGTGGTAATGATCAGTTCACTAAGTCCACTTGGCTGCCCAATTTTCACTCTTCTTGCTTGAAGCGTTCGTTTCCAGTAACACTTAGAGTTTTTAGGTTTCACTCTGTTTTCTCCTATATAGATAGATGTGTTTGGAAATCTAAATGAAACACGGTTTGTGCTCGCTTTTTGAAACTTCACCAAATAAAGTAGTTCTAAGTTCCGTCTCTATGGTTTGTTTCCTCTTGAAGTAGCCACAAGCAGAGACTGCGGAAGACACTTTCATTGGAAAGGTGCGGCATGCTTCCAAAAAAGTACTGGTTTTCTCAATAGTCGGCAAATATTTCTTCATCCAATCTTGATGATTCTGTGTGGTAATGATCAGTTCACTAAGTCCACCTAGCTGCCCAATTTTCACTCTTCTTGCTTGAAGCGTTCGTTTCCAGTAACACGTAGAATTTTTAGGTTTCACTCTATTTCCTCCTATGTAGATAGATGTGTTTGGAACTCTAATACAAACACGGTTTGTGCTAGCTTTTTGAAACTTGGCAAAATTAGTAGTTCTAAGTTCTCTCTTTGTGGTTTGTTTCTTCTTGAATTACCCCAAGCAGAGACTGCCGAAGGACACTTTCAATTCAAAGGTGTGCCCAGCTTCCAAAAAACTACTGGTTTTCTGAAATCTCGGCAAATTTTTTCCCCCAATCTTGATGATTCTCTGTGGTAATGATCAGTTCACTAAGTCCACTTGGCTGCCCAATTTTCACTCTTCTTGCTTGAAGCGTTCGTTTCCAGTAACACTTAGAGTTTTTAGGTTTCACTCTGTTTTCTCCTATATAGATAGATGTGTTTGGAAATCTAAATGAAACACGGTTTGTGCTCGCTTTTTGAAACTTCACCAAATAAAGTAGTTCTAAGTTCCGTCTCTATGGTTTGTTTCCTCTTGAAGTAGCCACAAGCAGAGACTGCGGAAGACACTTTCATTGGAAAGGTGCGGCATGCTTCCAAAAAAGTACTGGTTTTCTCAATAGTCGGCAAATATTTCTTCATCCAATCTTGATGATTCTGTGTGGTAATGATCAGTTCACTAAGTCCACTTAGCTGCCCAATTTTCACTCTTCTTGCTTGAAGCGTTCGTTTCCAGTAACACGTAGAATTTTTAGGTTTCACTCTATTTCCTCCTATGTAGATAGATGTGTTTGGAACTCTAATACAAACATGGTTTGTGCTAGCCTTTTGAAACTTGACAAAATATAGTAGTTCTAAGTTCTGTCTTTGTGGTTTTATCCCTCTTGAATTACCTTAAGCAGAGACTGCCGCAAGACACTTTCATTTCAAAGGTGTGCCAAGCTTCCAAAAAAACTACTGGTTTTCTGAAATCTCGGCAAATTTTTTTCCCCAATCTTGATGATTCTCTGTGGTAATGATCAGTTCAATAAGTCCACTTAGCTGCCCAATTTTCATTCTTATTGCTTGAAGCGTTCGTTTCCAGTTACACTTTGAATTTTTAGGTTTCACTCTCCTTCTAATATAGATAGATGTGTTTGGAACTCTA
>NW_027517358.1:0-44783 GCF_048772815.1 Callospermophilus lateralis
TGATACTTGGTGGTAATGATCAGTACACAAATCCCACTTGGCTCTCCAAATTTTGTTCTTATAGGTTGAAGCGTTCATCTACAGTAGCAGTTTTTATATTTAGGTTTCCCTCTGTTCTCTCCTATATAGATAGATGAATTTGGAACTCTAAATCCAACATGGTTTCTAGTAGCTCTTTGAAACTTGACAAAATAAAGGAGTTCTCAGTTTTGTCTCTATGGTTTGTTTCGTCTTCAAGTAGCCCTAGGCACAGACTGTGGATCAGCACTTTCATTAGAGGGGTTGCCAATCTTCTAAGAAATAACGAGTTTCCGAAATACCAGCAAATATTTTTTCACCCAATCTAGATGATACTTGGTGCTAATGATCAGTACACAAATCCCACTTGGCTCACCAAATTTTGTTCTTCTAGGTTGAAGCGTTCGTCTACAGTAGCAGTTTTTATATTTAGGTTTCTCTCTGTTCTCTCCTATATAGATAGATGAATTTGGAACTCTAAATCCAACATGGTTTGTAGTAGCTCTTTGAAACTTGACAAAATAAAGGAGTTCTCAGTTTTGTCTCTATTGTTTGTTTCCTCTTCAAGTAGGGCTAGGCACAGACTGTGGAAAAGCACTTTCATTGAGAGGGGTTGCCAAGCTTCTAAGAAATTACGAGTTTCCGAAATACCAGCAAATATTTTTTAACAAAATCTTGATGATACTTGTTGCTAATGATCACTACACAAATCCCACTTGGCTCACCAAATTTTGTTCTTCTAGGTTGAAGCGTTCGTCTACAGTAGCAGTTTTTATACTTAGGTTTCTCTCTGTACTCTCCTATATAGATAGATGAATTTGGAACTCTAAATCCAACATGGTTTGTAGTAGGTCTTTAAAACTTTACAAAATAAAGGAGTTCTCAGTTTTGCCTCTATGATTTGTTTCTTCTTCAAGTAGAACTAGGCACAGACTGTGGAAAAGCACTTTCATTGAGAGGGGTTACCAAGCTTCTAAGAAATTACGAGTTTCCAAAATACCAGCAAATATTTTTTCACCCAATCTTGATGATACTTGGTGATAATGATCAGTACACAAATCCCACTTGGCTCACCAAATTTTGTTCTTCTAGGTTGAAGCGTTCGTCTACAGTACCAGTTTTTATATTTAGGTTTCCCTCTGTTCTCTCCTATACACTTAGATGAATTTGAAACTCTAAATCCAACATGGTTTGTAGTAGCTCTTTGAAACTTGACAAAATAAAGGAGTTCTCAGTTTTGTCTGTATGGTTTGTTTCCTCTTCAAGTAGCCCTAGGCACACACTGTGGAAAAGCACTTTCATTGAGATGGGTTGCCAAGCGTCTAAGAAATAACGAGTTTCCGAAATACCAGCAAATATATTTTCACCCAATCTTGATGATACTTGGTGGTAATGATCAGTACACAAATCCCACTTGGCTTACCAAATTTTGTTCTTCTAGTTTGAAGCGATCGTCTACAGTAGCAGTTTTTATATTTAGGTTTCCCTCTGTTCTCTCCTATATAGATAGATGAATTTGGAACTCTAAATAAAACATGGTTTGTAGTAGCTCTTTGAAACTTGACAAAATAAAGGAGTTCTCAGTTTTGTCTCTATGGTTTGTTTCCTCTTCAAGTAGCCCTAGGCACAGACTGTGAAAAAGCACACTCATTGAGAGGGGTTGTCAAGCTTCTAAGAAATTACGAGTTTCCGAAATACCAGCAAATATCTTTTCACCCAATCTTGATGATACTTGGTGGTAATGATCAGTACACAAATCCCAATTGGCTCACCAAATTTTGTTCTTCTAGCATGAAGCGTTCGTCTACAGTAGCAGTTTTTATATTTTGGTTTCACTCTGTTCTCTCCTATATAGTTAGATGAATTTGGAACTCTAAATCCAACATGGTTTGTAGTAGCTCTTTGAAACTTGACAAAATAAAGGAGTTCTCAGTTTTGTCTCTCTGGTTTGTTTCGTCTTCAAGTAGCCCTAGGCACAGATTGTGGAAAAGCACTTTCATTGAGAGGGGTTGCCAATCTTCTAAGAAATAACGAGTTTCAGAAATAACAGCAAATATTTTTTCACCCAATCTTGATGATACTTGGTGCTAATGATCAGTACACAAATCCCACTTGGCTCACAAAATTTTGTTCTTCTAGGTTGAAGCGTTCGTCTACAGTAGCAGTTTTTATATTTAGGTTTCTCTCTGTTCTCTCCTATATAGATAGATGAATTTGGAACTCTAAATCCAAAATGGTTTGTAGTAGCTCTTTGAAACTTGACAAAATAAAGGAGTTCTCAGTTTTGTCTGTATGGTTTGTTTCCTCTTCAAGTAGTCCTAGGCACAGACTGTGGAAAAGCAATTTCATTGAAAGGGGTTGCCAAGCTTCTAAGAAATAACGAGTTTCCGAAATACCAGCAAATATTTTTCCTCCCAAACTTGATGATACTTGGTGGTAATGATCAGTACACAAATCCCACTTTCCTCACCACATTTTGTTCTTCTAGGTTGAAGCGTCGTCTACAGTAGCAGTTTTTATATTTAGGTTTCACTCTGTTCTCTCCTATACAGATAGATGAATTTGGAACTCTAAATAAAACATGGTTTGTAGTAGGTCTTTGAAACTTGACAAATAAAGGAGTTCTCAGTTTTGTCTCTATGGTTTGTTTAATCTTCAAGGAGCCCTAGGCACAGACTGTGGAAAAGCACTTTCATTGAGAGGGGTTGTCAAGCTTCTAAGAAACTACGAGTTTCCGAAATACCAGCAAATATTTTATCACCAAACTTGATGATACTTGGTGGTAATGATCAGTACACAAATCCCACTTGGCTCACCGAATTTTGTTCTTCTAAGTTGAAGCGTTCGTCTACAGTAGCAGTTTTTATATTTAGGTTTCACTCTGTTCTCTCATATATAGATAGATGAATTTGGAACTCTAAATCCAACATGGTTTGTAGTAGCTTTTTGAAACTTGACAAAATAAAGGAGTTCTCAGTTTTGTCTCTATGGTTTGATTCCTCTTCAAGTAGCCCTAGGCACAGACTGTGGAAAAGCACTTTTATTGAGATGGGTTGCCAAGCTTCTAAGAAATTACGAGTTTCCGAAATACCAGCAAATATTTTCTCACCCAATCTTGATGATACTTGGTGGCAATGATCAGTACACAAATCCCACTTGGCTCACCAAATTTTGTTCTTCTAGGTTGAAGCGTTCGTCTACAGTAGCAGTTTTTATATTTAGGTTTCCCTTTGTTCTCTCCTATATAGATAGATGAATTTGGAACTCTAAATCCAACATGGTTTGTAGTAGCTCTTTGAAACTTGACAAAATAAAGGAGTTCTCAGTTTTGTCTCTATGTTTTGTATCCTCTTCAAGTAGCCCTAGGCACAGACTCTGGAAAAGTACTTTCATTGAGAAGGGTTGCCAAGCTTCTAAGAATTTACAAATTTCCGTAATACCAGCAAATATTTTTTCACCCAATCTTGATGATACTTGGTGGTAATGATCAGTACACAAATCCCACTTGGCTCACCAAATTTTGTTCTTCTAGTTTGAAGCGTTCGTCTACAGTAGCAGTTTTTATATTTAGGTTTCCCTTTGTTCTCTCCTATATAGATAGATGAATTTGGAACTCTAAATCCAACATGGTTTGTAGTAGCTCTTTGAAACTTGACAAAATAAAGGAGTTCTCAGTTTTGTCTCTATGGTTTGTTTAATCTTCAAGGAGCCCTAGGCACAGACTGTGGAAAAGCACTTTCATTGAGAGGGGTTGTCAAGCTTCTAAGAAACTACGAGTTTCCGAAATACCAGCAAATATTTTATCACCAAACTTGATGATACTTGGTGGTAATGATCAGTACACAAATCCCACTTGGCTCACCGAATTTTGTTCTTCTAAGTTGAAGCGTTCGTCTACAGTAGCAGTTTTTATATTTAGGTTTCACTCTGTTCTCTCATATATAGATAGATGAATTTGGAACTCTAAATCCAACATGGTTTGTAGTAGCTTTTTGAAACTTGACAAAATAAAGGAGTTCTCAGTTTTGTCTCTATGGTTTGATTCCTCTTCAAGTAGCCCTAGGCACAGACTGTGGAAAAGCACTTTCATTGAGATGGGTTGCCAAGCTTCTAAGAAATTACGAGTTTCCGAAATACCAGCAAATATTTTCTCACCCAATCTTGATGATACTTGGTGGCAATGATCAGTACACAAATCCCACTTGGCTCACCAAATTTTTTTCTTCTAGGTTGAAGCGTTCGTCTACAGTAGCAGTTTTTATATTTAGGTTTCCCTTTGTTCTCTCCTATATAGATAGATGAATTTGGAACTCTAAATCCAACATGGTTTGTAGTAGCTCTTTGAAACTTGACAAAATAAAGGAGTTCTCAGTTTTGTCTCTATGTTTTGTATCCTCTTCAAGTAGCCCTAGGCACAGACTCTGGAAAAGTACTTTCATTGAGAAGGGTTGCCAAGCTTCTAAGAATTTACAAATTTCCGTAATACCAGCAAATATTTTTTCACCCAATCTTGATGATACTTGGTGGTAATGATCAGTACACAAATCCCACTTGGCTCACCAAATTTTGTTCTTCTAGTTTGAAGCGTTCGTCTACAGTAGCAGTTTTTATATTTAGGTTTCCCTTTGTTCTCTCCTATATAGATAGATGAATTTGGAACTCTAAATCCAACATGGTTTGTAGTAGCTCTTTGAAACTTGACAAAATAAAGGAGTTCTCAGTTTTGTCTCTATGTTTTGTATCCTCTTCAAGTAGCCCTAGGCACAGACTCTGGAAAAGTACTTTCATTGAGAAGGGTTGCCAAGCTTCTAAGAATTTACAAATTTCCGTAATACCAGCAAATATTTTTTCACCCAATCTTGATGATACTTGGTGGTAATGATCAGTACACAAATCCCACTTGGCTCACCAAATTTTGTTCTTCTAGTTTGAAGCGTTCGTCTACAGTAGCAGTTTTTATATTTAGGTTTCACTCTCTTCTCTCCTATATAGATAGATGAATTTGGAACTCTAAATCAAACATGGTTTGTAGTAGCTCTTTGAAACTTGACAAAATAAAGGAGTTCTCAGTTTTGTCTCTATGGTTTGTTTCCTCTTCAAGTAGCCCTAGGAACAGACTGTGGAAAAGCAGTTTCATTGAGAGGGGTTGCCAATCTTCTAAAAAATGATGAGTTTCCGAAATACCAGCAAATATTTTTTCACCCAATCTTGGTGATACTTGTTGCTAATGATCAGTACACAAATCCCACTTGGCTCACCAAATTTTGTTCTTCTAGGTTGAAGCGTTCGTCTACAGTAGCAGTTTTTATATTTAGGTTTCCCTCTGTTCTCTCCTATATAGTTAGATGGATTTGGAACTCTAAATTCAACATGGTTTGTAGTATCTCTTTGAAATATGACAAAATAAAGGAGTTCTCAGTTTTGTCTCTATGGTTTGTTTCCTCTTCAAGTAGCCCTAGGCACACACTGTGGAAAAGCACTTTCATTGATGGTCTGCCAAGCTTCTAGGAAATAACGAGTTTCCGAAATACCAGCAAATATTTTTTCACCCTATCTTGATGATACTTAGTGGTATTGATCAGTACACAAATCCCACTTCGCTCACCAAATTTGTTCTTCTAGGTTGAAGCGTTCGTCTACAGTAGCAGTTTTTATATTTAGGTTTCTCTGTTCTCTCATATATAGATAGATGAATTTGGAACTCAAAATCCAACATGGTTTGTACTAGCTCTTTGAAACTTGACAAAATAAAGGAGTTCTCAGTTTTGTCTCTATGGTTTGTTTCGTCTTCAAGTAGCCCTAGGCACAGACTGTGGAAAAGCACTTTCATTGAGAGGGGTTGCCAAGCTTCTAAGAAATAAGAAGTTTCCGAAATACCAGCAAATATTTTTTCACCCAATCTTGATGATACTTGTTGCTAATGATCAGTACACAAATCCCACTTGGCTCACCAAATTTTGTCTTCTAGGTTGAAGCGTTCGTCTACAGTAGCAGTTTTTATATTTAGGTTTCTCTCTGTTCTCTCCTATATAGATAGATGAACTTGGAACTCTAAATCCAACATGGTTTGTAGTAGGTCTTTGAAACTTGACAAAATAAAGGAGTTCTCAGTTTTGTCTCTATGGTTTGTTTCGTCTTCAAGTAGCCCTAGGCACAGATGTGGAAAAGCACTTTTATTGAGAGGGGTTTCCAAGCTTCTAAGAAATAACGAGTTTCCGAAATACCAGCAAATATTTTTTCACCCAAACTTGTTGATACTTGTTACTAATGATCAGTACACAAATCCCACTTGGCTCACCAAATGTTGTTCTTCTAGGTTGAAGCGTTCGTCTACAGTAGCAGTTTTTATATTTAGGTTTCCTCTCTTCTCTCATATACAGATAGATGAATTTGGAAGTCTAAATCCAACATGGTTTGTAGTAGCTCTTTGAAACTTGACAAACCGAAAGAGTTCTCAGTTTTGTCTCTATGGTTTGTTTCCTCTTCAAGTAGCCCTAGGCACACACTGTGGAAAAGCACTTTAATTGAGATGGTCTGCCAAGCTTCTAGGAAATAACGAGTTTCCGAAATACCAGCAAATATTTTTCCACCCAATCTTGATGATACTTGGTGGTAGTGATCAGTACACAAATCCCACTTGGCTCACCAAATTTTGTTCTTCTAGGTTGAAGCGTTCGTCTACAGTCGCAGTTTTTATATTTAGGTTTCCCTCTGTTCTCTCATATATAGATAGATGAATTTGGAACTCAAAATCCAACATGGTTTGTACTAGCTCTTGGAAACTTGACAAAATAAAGGAGTTCTCAGTTTTGTCTCTATGGTTTGTTTCGTCTTAAAGTAGCCCTAGGCACAGACTGTGGAAAAGCACTTTCATTGAGAGGGGTTGCCAAGCTTCTAAGAAATAACGAGTTTCCGAAATACCAGCAAATATTTTTTCACCCAATCTTGATGATACTTGTTGCTAATGATCAGTACACAAATGCCACTTGGCTCACCAAATTTTGTTCTTCTAGGTTGAAGTGTTCGTCTACAGTAGCAGTTTTTATATTTAGGTTTCTCTCTGTTCTCTCCTATATAGATAGATGAACTTGGAACTCTAAATCCAACATGGTTTGTAGTAACGCTTTGAAACTTGACAAAATAAAGGAGTTCTCAGTTATGTCTCTATGGTTTGTTTCTTCTTCAAGTAGCCCTAGGCACAGACTGTGGAAAAGCACTTTCATTGAGAGGGGTTGCCAAGCTTCTAAGAAATAACGAGTTTCCGAAATACCAGCAAATATTTTTTCACCCAATCTTGATGATACTTGGTGTTAATGATCAGTACACAAATCCCACTTGGCTCACCAAATTTTGTTCTTCTAGGTTGAAGCGTTCGTCTACAGTAGCAGTTTTTATACTTAGGTTTCTCTCTGTACTCTCCTATATAGATAGATGAATTTGGAACTCTAAATCCAACATGGTTTGTAGTAGGTCTTTAAAACTTTACAAAATAAAGGAGTTCTCAGTTTTGCCTCTATGATTTGTTTCTTCTTCAAGTAGAACTAGGCACAGACTGTGGAAAAGCACTTTCATTGAGAGGGGTTACCAAGCTTCTAAGAAATTACGAGTTTCCGAAATACCAGCAAATATTTTTTCACCCAATCTTGATGATACTTGGTGATAATGATCAGTACACAAATCCCACTTGGCTCACCAAATTTTGTTCTTCTAGGTTGAAGCGTTCGTCTACAGTACCAGTTTTTATATTTAGGTTTCCCTCTGTTCTCTCCTATACACTTAGATGAATTTGAAACTCTAAATCCAACATGGTTTGTAGTAGCTCTTTGAAACTTGACAAAATAAAGGAGTTCTCAGTTTTGTCTGTATGGTTTGTTTCCTCTTCAAGTAGCCCTAGGCACACACTGTGGAAAAGCACTTTCATTGAGATGGGTTGCCAAGCGTCTAAGAAATAACGAGTTTCCGAAATACCAGCAAATATATTTTCACCCAATCTTGATGATACTTGGTGGTAATGATCAGTACACAAATCCCACTTGGCTCACCAAATTTTGTTCTTCTAGGTTGAAGCGTTCGTCTACAGTAGCAGTTTTTATATTTAGGTTTCACTCTGTTCTCTCATATATAGATAGATGAATTTGGAACTCTAAATCCAACATGGTTTGTAGTAGCTTTTTGAAACTTGACAAAATAAAGGAGTTCTCAGTTTTGTCTCTATGGTTTGATTCCTCTTCAAGTAGCCCTAGGCACAGACTGTGGAAAAGCACTTTCATTGAGATGGGTTGCCAAGCTTCTAAGAAATTACGAGTTTCCGAAATACCAGCAAATATTTTTTCACCCAATCTTGATGATACTTGGTGGCAATGATCAGTACACAAATCCCACTTGGCTCACCAAATTTTGTTCTTCTAGTTTTGAAGCGTTCGTCTACAGTAGCAGTTTTTATATTTAGGTTTCCCTTTGTTCTCTCCTATATAGATAGATGAATTTGGAACTCTAAATCCAACATGGTTTGTAGTAGCTCTTTGAAACTTGACAAAATAAAGGAGTTCTCAGTTTTGTCTCTATGTTTTGTATCCTCTTCAAGTAGCCCTAGGCACAGACTCTGGAAAAGTACTTTCATTGAGAAGGGTTGCCAAGCTTCTAAGAATTTACAAATTTCCGTAATACCAGCAAATATTTTTTCACCCAATCTTGATGATACTTGGTGGTAATGATCAGTACACAAATCCCACTTGGCTCACCAAATTTTGTTCTTCTAGTTTGAAGCGTTCGTCTACAGTAGCAGTTTTTATATTTAGGTTTCCCTTTGTTCTCTCCTATATAGATAGATGAATTTGGAACTCTAAATCCAACATGGTTTGTAGTAGCTCTTTGAAACTTGACAAAATAAAGGAGTTCTCAGTTTTGTCTCTATGTTTTGTATCCTCTTCAAGTAGCCCTAGGCACAGACTCTGGAAAAGTACTTTCATTGAGAAGGGTTGCCAAGCTTCTAAGAATTTACAAATTTCCGTAATACCAGCAAATATTTTTTCACCCAATCTTGATGATACTTGGTGGTAATGATCAGTACACAAATCCCACTTGGCTCACCAAATTTTGTTCTTCTAGTTTGAAGCGTTCGTCTACAGTAGCAGTTTTTATATTTAGGTTTCACTCTCTTCTCTCCTATATAGATAGATGAATTTGGAACTCTAAATCAAACATGGTTTGTAGTAGCTCTTTGAAACTTGACAAAATAAAGGAGTTCTCAGTTTTGTCTCTATGGTTTGTTTCCTCTTCAAGTAGCCCTAGGAACAGACTGTGGAAAAGCAGTTTCATTGAGAGGGGTTGCCAATCTTCTAAAAAATGATGAGTTTCCGAAATACCAGCAAATATTTTTTCACCCAATCTTGGTGATACTTGTTGCTAATGATCAGTACACAAATCCCACTTGGCTCACCAAATTTTGTTCTTCTAGGTTGAAGCGTTCGTCTACAGTAGCAGTTTTTATATTTAGGTTTCCCTCTGTTCTCTCCTATATAGTTAGATGAATTTGGAACTCTAAATTCAACATGGTTTGTAGTATCTCTTTGAAATATGACAAAATAAAGGAGTTCTCAGTTTTGTCTCTATGGTTTGTTTCCTCTTCAAGTAGCCCTAGGCACACACTGTGGAAAAGCACTTTCATTGATGGTCTGCCAAGCTTCTAGGAAATAACGAGTTTCCGAAATACCAGCAAATATTTTTTCACCCTATCTTGATGATACTTAGTGGTATTGATCAGTACACAAATCCCACTTCGCTCACCAAATTTGTTCTTCTAGGTTGAAGCGTTCGTCTACAGTAGCAGTTTTTATATTTAGGTTTCTCTGTTCTCTCATATATAGATAGATGAATTTGGAACTCAAAATCCAACATGGTTTGTACTAGCTCTTTGAAACTTGACAAAATAAAGGAGTTCTCAGTTTTGTCTCTATGGTTTGTTTCGTCTTCAAGTAGCCCTAGGCACAGACTGTGGAAAAGCACTTTCATTGAGAGGGGTTGCCAAGCTTCTAAGAAATAAGAAGTTTCCGAAATACCAGCAAATATTTTTTCACCCAATCTTGATGATACTTGTTGCTAATGATCAGTACACAAATCCCACTTGGCTCACCAAATTTTGTCTTCTAGGTTGAAGCGTTCGTCTACAGTAGCAGTTTTTATATTTAGGTTTCTCTCTGTTCTCTCCTATATAGATAGATGAACTTGGAACTCTAAATCCAACATGGTTTGTAGTAGGTCTTTGAAACTTGACAAAATAAAGGAGTTCTCAGTTTTGTCTCTATGGTTTGTTTCGTCTTCAAGTAGCCCTAGGCACAGACTGTGGAAAAGCACTTTTATTGAGAGGGGTTTCCAAGCTTCTAAGAAATAACGAGTTTCCGAAATACCAGCAAATATTTTTTTCACCCAAACTTGTTGATACTTGTTACTAATGATCAGTACACAAATCCCACTTGGCTCACCAAATGTTGTTCTTCTAGGTTGAAGCGTTCGTCTACAGTAGCAGTTTTTATATTTAGGTTTCCTCTCTTCTCTCATATACAGATAGATGAATTTGGAAGTCTAAATCCAACATGGTTTGTAGTAGCTCTTTGAAACTTGACAAACCGAAAGAGTTCTCAGTTTTGTCTCTATGGTTTGTTTCCTCTTCAAGTAGCCCTAGGCACACACTGTGGAAAAGCACTTTAATTGAGATGGTCTGCCAAGCTTCTAGGAAATAACGAGTTTCCGAAATACCAGCAAATATTTTTCCACCCAATCTTGATGATACTTGGTGGTAGTGATCAGTACACAAATCCCACTTGGCTCACCAAATTTTGTTCTTCTAGGTTGAAGCGTTCGTCTACAGTCGCAGTTTTTATATTTAGGTTTCCCTCTGTTCTCTCATATATAGATAGATGAATTTGGAACTCAAAATCCAACATGGTTTGTACTAGCTCTTGGAAACTTGACAAAATAAAGGAGTTCTCAGTTTTGTCTCTATGGTTTGTTTCGTCTTAAAGTAGCCCTAGGCACAGACTGTGGAAAAGCACTTTCATTGAGAGGGGTTGCCAAGCTTCTAAGAAATAACGAGTTTCCGAAATACCAGCAAATATTTTTTCACCCAATCTTGATGATACTTGTTGCTAATGATCAGTACACAAATGCCACTTGGCTCACCAAATTTTGTTCTTCTAGGTTGAAGCGTTCGTCTACAGTAGCAGTTTTTATATTTAGGTTTCTCTCTGTTCTCTCCTATATAGATAGATGAACTTGGAACTCTAAATCCAACATGGTTTGTAGTAACGCTTTGAAACTTGACAAAATAAAGGAGTTCTCAGTTATGTCTCTATGGTTTGTTTCTTCTTCAAGTAGCCCTAGGCACAGACTGTGGAAAAGCACTTTCATTGAGAGGGGTTGCCAAGCTTCTAAGAAATAACGAGTTTCCGAAATACCAGCAAATATTTTTTCACCCAATCTTGATGATACTTGGTGTTAATGATCAGTACACAAATCCCACTTGGCTCACCAAATTTTGTTCTTCTAGGTTGAAGCGTTCGTCTACAGTAGCAGTTTTTATACTTAGGTTTCTCTCTGTACTCTCCTATATAGATAGATGAATTTGGAACTCTAAATCCAACATGGTTTGTAGTAGGTCTTTAAAACTTTACAAAATAAAGGAGTTCTCAGTTTTGCCTCTATGATTTGTTTCTTCTTCAAGTAGAACTAGGCACAGACTGTGGAAAAGCACTTTCATTGAGAGGGGTTACCAAGCTTCTAAGAAATTACGAGTTTCCGAAATACCAGCAAATATTTTTTCACCCAATCTTGATGATACTTGGTGATAATGATCAGTACACAAATCCCACTTGGCTCACCAAATTTTGTTCTTCTAGGTTGAAGCGTTCGTCTACAGTACCAGTTTTTATATTTAGGTTTCCCTCTGTTCTCTCCTATACACTTAGATGAATTTGAAACTCTAAATCCAACATGGTTTGTAGTAGCTCTTTGAAACTTGAAAAAATAAAGGAGTTCTCAGTTTTGTCTGTATGGTTTGTTTCCTCTTCAAGTAGCCCTAGGCACACACTGTGGAAAAGCACTTTCATTGAGATGGGTTGCCAAGCGTCTAAGAAATAACGAGTTTCCGAAATACCAGCAAATATATTTTCACCCAATCTTGATGATACTTGGTGGTAATGATCAGTACACAAATCCCACTTGGCTTACCAAATTTTGTTCTTCTAGTTTGAAGCGATCGTCTACAGTAGCAGTTTTTATATTTAGGTTTCCCTCTGTTCTCTCCTATATAGATAGATGAATTTGGAACTCTAAATAAAACATGGTTTGTAGTAGCTCTTTGAAACTTGACAAAATAAAGGAGTTCTCAGTTTTGTCTCTATGGTTTGTTTCCTCTTCAAGTAGCCCTAGGCACAGACTGTGAAAAAGCACACTCATTGAGAGGGGTTGCCAACCTTCTAAGAAATTACGAGTTTCCGAAATACCAGCAAATATTTTTCACCCAATCTTGATGATTCTTGGTGGTAATGATCAGTACACAAATCCCACTTTGCTCACCAAATTTTGTTCTTTTAGTTTGAAGCGTTCGTCTACAGTAGCAGTTTTTATATTTAGGTTTCACTCTGTTCTCTCCTATATAGATAGATGAATTTGGAACTCTAAGTCCAACATGGTTATTCGTAGCTCTTTGAAATTTGACAAAATAAAGGAGTTCTCAGTTTTGTCTCTATGGTTTGTTTCCTCTTTAAGTAGCCGTAGGCACAGACTGTGGAAAAGCACTTTCATTGAGAGGGGTTGCCAAGCTTCTAAGAAATTACGAGTTTACGAAATACCAGCAAATATCTTTTCACCCAATCTTAATGATACTTGGTGGTAATGATCAGTACACAAATCCCATTTGGCTCACCAAATTTTGTTCTTCTAGGTTGAAGCGTTCGTCTACAGAAGCAGTTATTATATTTAGGTTTCCCTCTGTTCTCTCATATATAGATAGATGAATTTGGAACTCTATATCCAACATGGTTTGTAGTAGTTCTTTGAAACTTGACAAAATGAAGGAATTCTCAGTTTTGTCTCTATGGCTTGTTTACTCTTCAAGTAGCCCTAGGCACAGACTGTGAAAAAGCACTTTAATTGAGAGGGGTTGCCAAGCCTCTAAGAAATAACGAGTTTCCGAAATAACAGCAAATATCTTTTCACCCAATCTTGATGATACATGGTGGTAATGATCAGTACACAAATCCCAATTGGCTCACCAAATTTTGTTCTTCTAGCTTGAAGCGTTCGTCTACAGTAGCAGTTTTTATATTTTGGTTTCACTCTGTTCTCTCCTATATAGTTAGATGAATTTGGAACTCTAAATCCAACATGGTTTGTAGTAGCTCTTTGAAAATTGACAAAATAAAGGAGTTCTCAGTTTTGTCTCTCTGGTTTGTTTCGTCTTCAAGTAGAACTAGGCACAGATTGTGGAAAAGCACTTTCATTGAGAGGGGTTGCCAATCTTCTAAGAAATACCGAGTTTCAGAAATAACAGCAAATATTTTTTCACCCAATCTTCATGATACTTGGTGCTAATGATCAGTACACAAATCCCACTTGGCTCACAAAATTTTGTTCTTCTAGGTTGAAGCGTTCGTCTACAGTAGCAGTTTTTATATTTAGGTTTCTCTCTGTTCTCTCCTATATAGATAGATGAATTTGGAACTCTAAATCCAAAATGGTTTGTAGTAGCTCTTTGAAACTTGACAAAATAAAGGAGTTCTCAGTTTTGTCTCTATGGTTTGTTTCCTCTTCAAGTAGTCCTAGGCACAGACTGTGGAAAAGCAATTTCATTGAGAGGGGTTGCCAAGCTTCTAAGAAATAACGAGTTTCCGAAATACCAGCAAATATTTTTCCACCCAAACTTGATGATACTTGGTGGTAATGATCAGTACACAAATCCCACTTGGCTCACCACATTTTGTTCTTCTAGGTTGAAGTGTCGTCTACAGTAGCAGTTTTTATATTTAGGTTTCACTCTGTTCTCTCCTATACAGATAGATGAATTTGGAACTCTAAATAAAACATGGTTTGTAGTAGGTCTTTGAAACTTGACAAAATAAAGGAGTTCTCAGTTTTGTCTCTATGGTTTGTTTAATCTTCAAGGAGCCCTAGGCACAGACTGTGGAAAAGCACTTTCATTGAGAGGGGTTGTCAAGCTTCTAAGAAACTACGAGTTTCCGAAATACCAGCAAATATTTTATCACCAAACTTGTTGATACTTGGTGGTAATGATCAGTACACAAATCCCACTTGGCTCACCGAATTTTGTTCTTCTAAGTTGAAGCGTTCGTCTACAGTAGCAGTTTTTATATTTAGGTTTCACTCTGTTCTCTCATATATAGATAGATGAATTTGGAACTCTAAATCCAACATGGTTTGTAGTAGCTTTTTGAAACTTGACAAAATAAAGGAGTTCTCAGTTTTGTCTCTATGGTTTGATTCCTCTTCAAGTAGCCCTAGGCACAGACTGTGGAAAAGCACTTTCATTGAGATGGGTTGCCAAGCTTCTAAGAAATTACGAGTTTCCGAAATACCAGCAAATATTTTCTCACCCAATCTTGATGATACTTGGTGGCAATGATCAGTACACAAATCCCACTTGGCTCACCAAATTTTGTTCTTCTAGGTTGAAGCGTTCGTCTACAGTAGCAGTTTTTATATTTAGGTTTCCCTCTGTTCTCTCCTATATAGATAGATGAATTTGGAACTCTAAATCCAACATGGTTTGTAGTAGCTCTTTGAAACTTGACAAAATAAAGGAGTTCTCAGTTTTGTCTCTATGTTTTGTATCCTCTTCAAGTAGCCCTAGGCACAGACTCTGGAAAAGTACTTTCATTGAGAAGGGTTGCCAAGCTTCTAAGAATTTACGAGTTTCCGTAATACCAGCAAATATTTTTTCACCCAATATTGATGATACTTGGTGGTAATGATCAGTACACAAATCCCACTTGGCTCACCAAATTTTGTTCTTCTAGTTTGAAGCGTTCGTCTACAGTAGCAGTTTTTATATTTAGGTTTCACTCTCTTCTCTCCTATATAGATAGATGAATTTGGAACTCTAAATCAAACATGGTTTGTAGTAGCTCTTTGAAACTTGACAAAATAAAGGAGTTCTCAGTTTTGTCTCTATGGTTTGTTTCCTCTTCAAGTAGCCCTAGGAACAGACTGTGGAAAAGCAGTTTCATTGAGAGGGGTTGCCAATCTTCTAAAAAATGATGAGTTTCCGAAATACCAGCAAATATTTTTTCACCCAATTTTGGTGATACTTGTTGCTAATGATCAGTACACAAATCCCACTTGGCTCACCAAATTTTGTTCTTCTAGGTTGAAGCGTTCGTCTACAGTAGCAGTTTTTATATTTAGGTTTCCCTCTGTTCTCTCCTATATAGTTAGATGAATTTGGAACTCTAAATTCAACATGGTTTGTAGTATCTCTTTGAAATATGACAAAATAAAGGAGTTCTCAGTTTTGTCTCTATGGTTTGTTTCCTCTTCAAGTAGCCCTAGGCACACACTGTGGAAAAGCAATTTCATTGATGGTCTGCCAAGCTTCTAGGAAATAACGAGTTTCCGAAATACCAGCAAATATTTTTTCACCCTATCTTGATGATACTTAGTGGTATTGATCAGTACACAAATCCCACTTCGCTCACCAAATTTGATCTTCTAGGTTGAAGCGTTCGTCTACAGTAGCAGTTTTTATATTTAGGTTTCTCTGTTCTCTCATATATAGATAGATGAATTTGGAACTCAAAATCCAACATGGTTTGTACTAGCTCTTTGAAACTTGACAAAATAAAGGAGTTCTCAGTTTTGTCTCTATGGTTTGTTTCGTCTTCAAGTAGCCCTAGGCACAGACTGTGGAAAAGCACTTTCATTGAGAGGGGTTGCCAAGCTTATAAGAAATAAGGAGTTTCCGAAATACCAGCAAATATTTTTTCACCCAATCTTGATGATACTTGTTGCTAATGATCAGTACACAAATCCCACTTGGCTCACCAAATTTTGTCTTCTAGGTTGAAGCGTTCGTCTACAGTAGCAGTTTTTATATTTAGGTTTCTCTCTGTTCTCTCCTATACAGATAGATGAACTTGGAACTCTAAATCCAACATGGTTTGTAGTAGGTCTTTGAAACTTGACAAAATAAAGGAGTTCTCAGTTTTGTCTCTATGGTTTGTTTCGTCTTCAAGTAGCCCTAGGCACAGACTGTGGAAAAGCACTTTTATTGAGAGGGGTTTCCAAGCTTCTAAGAAATAACGAGTTTCCGAAATACCAGCAAATATATTTTCACCCAATCTTGATGATACTTGGTGGTAATGATCAGTACACAAATCCCACTTGGCTTACCAAATTTTGTTCTTCTAGTTTGAAGCGATCGTCTACAGTAGCAGTTTTTATATTTAGGTTTCCCTCTGTTCTCTCCTATATAGATAGATGAATTTGGAACTCTAAATAAAACATGGTTTGTAGTAGCTCTTTGAAACTTGACAAAATAAAGGAGTTCTCAGTTTTGTCTCTATGGTTTGTTTCCTCTTCAAGTAGCCCCTAGGCACAGACTGTGAAAAAGCACACTCATTGAGAGGGGTTGCCAACCTTCTAAGAAATTACGAGTTTCCGAAATACCAGCAAATATTTTTTCACCCAATCTTGATGATTCTTGGTGGTAATGATCAGTACACAAATCCCACTTTGCTCACCAAATTTTGTTCTTTTAGTTTGAAGCGTTCGTCTACAGTAGCAGTTTTTATATTTAGGTTTCACTCTGTTCTCTCCTATATAGATAGATGAATTTGGAACTCTAAGTCCAACATGGTTATTCGTAGCTCTTTGAAATTTGACAAAATAAAGGAGTTCTCAGTTTTGTCTCTATGGTTTGTTTCCTCTTTAAGTAGCCGTAGGCACAGACTGTGGAAAAGCACTTTCATTGAGAGGGGTTGCCAAGCTTCTAAGAAAATTACGAGTTTACGAAATACCAGCAAATATCTTTTCACCCAATCTTAATGATACTTGGTGGTAATGATCAGTACACAAATCCCATTTGGCTCACCAAATTTTGTTCTTCTAGGTTGAAGCGTTCGTCTACAGAAGCAGTTATTATATTTAGGTTTCCCTCTGTTCTCTCATATATAGATAGATGAATTTGGAACTCTATATCCAACATGGTTTGTAGTAGTTCTTTGAAACTTGACAAAATGAAGGAATTCTCAGTTTTGTCTCTATGGCTTGTTTACTCTTCAAGTAGCCCTAGGCACAGACTGTGAAAAAGCACTTTAATTGAGAGGGGTTGCCAAGCCTCTAAGAAATAACGAGTTTCCGAAATAACAGCAAATATCTTTTCACCCAATCTTGATGATACATGGTGGTAATGATCAGTACACAAATCCCAATTGGCTCACCAAATTTTGTTCTTCTAGCTTGAAGCGTTCGTCTACAGTAGCAGTTTTTATATTTTGGTTTCACTCTGTTCTCTCCTATATAGTTAGATGAATTTGGAACTCTAAATCCAACATGGTTTGTAGTAGCTCTTTGAAAATTGACAAAATAAAGGAGTTCTCAGTTTTGTCTCTCTGGTTTGTTTCGTCTTCAAGTAGAACTAGGCACAGATTGTGGAAAAGCACTTTCATTGAGAGGGGTTGCCAATCTTCTAAGAAATAACGAGTTTCAGAAATAACAGCAAATATTTTTTCACCCAATCTTGATGATACTTGGTGCTAATGATCAGTACACAAATCCCACTTGGCTCACAAAATTTTGTTCTTCTAGGTTGAAGCGTTCGTCTACAGTAGCAGTTTTTATATTTAGGTTTCTCTCTGTTCTCTCCTATATAGATAGATGAATTTGGAACTCTAAATCCAAAATGGTTTGTAGTAGCTCTTTGAAACTTGACAAAATAAAGGAGTTCTCAGTTTTGTCTCTATGGTTTGTTTCCTCTTCAAGTAGTCCTAGGCACAGACTGTGGAAAAGCAATTTCATTGAGAGGGGTTGCCAAGCTTCTAAGAAATAACGAGTTTCCGAAATACCAGCAAATATTTTTCCACCCAAACTTGATGATACTTGGTGGTAATGATCAGTACACAAATCCTACTTGGCTCACCACATTTTGTTCTTCTAGGTTGAAGTGTCGTCTACAGTAGCAGTTTTATATTTAGGTTTCACTCTGTTCTCTCCTATACAGATAGATGAATTTGGAACTCTAAATAAAACATGGTTTGTAGTAGGTCTTTGAAACTTGACAAAATAAAGGAGTTCTCAGTTTTGTCTCTATGGTTTGTTTAATCTTCAAGGAGCCCTAGGCACAGACTGTGGAAAAGCACTTTCATTGAGAGGGGTTGTCAAGCTTCTAAGAAACTACGAGTTTCCGAAATACCAGCAAATATTTTATCACCAAACTTGTTGATACTTGGTGGTAATGATCAGTACACAAATCCCACTTGGCTCACCGAATTTTGTTCTTCTAAGTTGAAGCGTTCGTCTACAGTAGCAGTTTTTATATTTAGGTTTCACTCTGTTCTCTCATATATAGATAGATGAATTTGGAACTCTAAATCCAACATGGTTTGTAGTAGCTTTTTGAAACTTGACAAAATAAAGGAGTTCTCAGTTTTGTCTCTATGGTTTGATTCCTCTTCAAGTAGCCCTAGGCACAGACTGTGGAAAAGCACTTTCATTGAGATGGGTTGCCAAGCTTCTAAGAAATTACGAGTTTCCGAAATACCAGCAAATATTTTCTCACCCAATCTTGATGATACTTGGTGGCAATGATCAGTACACAAATCCCACTTGGCTCACCAAATTTTGTTCTTCTAGGTTGAAGCGTTCGTCTACAGTAGCAGTTTTTATATTTAGGTTTCCCTCTGTTCTCTCCTATATAGATAGATGAATTTGGAACTCTAAATCCAACATGGTTTGTAGTAGCTCTTTGAAACTTGACAAAATAAAGGAGTTCTCAGTTTTGTCTCTATGTTTTGTATCCTCTTCAAGTAGCCCTAGGCACAGACTCTGGAAAAGTATTTTCATTGAGAAGGGTTGCCAAGCTTCTAAGAATTTACGAGTTTCCGTAATACCAGCAAATATTTTTTCACCCAATATTGATGATACTTGGTGGTAATGATCAGTACACAAATCCCACTTGGCTCACCAAATTTTGTTCTTCTAGTTTGAAGCGTTCGTCTACAGTAGCAGTTTTTATATTTAGGTTTCACTCTCTTCTCTCCTATATAGATAGATGAATTTGGAACTCTAAATCAAACATGGTTTGTAGTAGCTCTTTGAAACTTGACAAAATAAAGGAGTTCTCAGTTTTGTCTCTATGGTTTGTTTCCTCTTCAAGTAGCCCTAGGAACAGACTGTGGAAAAGCAGTTTCATTGAGAGGGGTTGCCAATCTTCTAAAAAATGATGAGTTTCCGAAATACCAGCAAATATTTTTTCACCCAATCTTGGTGATACTTGTTGCTAATGATCAGTACACAAATCCCACTTGGCTCACCAAATTTTGTTCTTCTAGGTTGAAGCGTTCGTCTACAGTAGCAGTTTTTATATTTAGGTTTACCTCTGTTCTCTCCTATATAGTTAGATGAATTTGGAACTCTAAATTCAACATGGTTTGTAGTATCTCTTTGAAATATGACAAAATAAAGGAGTTCTCAGTTTTGTCTCTATGGTTTGTTTCCTCTTCAAGTAGCCCTAGGCACACACTGTGGAAAAGCACTTTCATTGATGGTCTGCCAAGCTTCTAGGAAATAACGAGTTTCCGAAATACCAGCAAATATTTTTTCACCCTATCTTGATGATACTTAGTGGTATTGATCAGTACACAAATCCCACTTCGCTCACCAAATTTGTTCTTCTAGGTTGAAGCGTTCGTCTACAGTAGCAGTTTTTATATTTAGGTTTCTCTGTTCTCTCATATATAGATAGATGAATTTGGAACTCAAAATTCAACATGGTTTGTACTAGCTCTTTGAAACTTGACAAAATAAAGGAGTTCTCAGTTTTGTCTCTATGGTTTGTTTCGTCTTCAAGTAGCCCTAGGCACAGACTGTGGAAAAGCACTTTCATTGAGAGGGGTTGCCAAGCTTCTAAGAAATAAGGAGTTTCCGAAATACCAGCAAATATTTTTTCACATAATCTTGATGATACTTGTTGCTAATGATCAGTACACAAATCCCACTTGGCTCACCAAATTTTGTCTTCTAGGTTGAAGCGTTCGTCTACAGTAGCAGTTTTTATATTTAGGTTTCTCTCTGTTCTCTCCTATACAGATAGATGAACTTGGAACTCTAAATCCAACATGGTTTGTAGTAGGTCTTTGAAACTTGACAAAATAAAGGAGTTCTCAGTTTTGTCTCTATGGTTTGTTTCGTCTTCAAGTAGCCCTAGGCACAGACTGTGGAAAAGCACTTTTATTGAGAGGGGTTTCCAAGCTTCTAAGAAATAACGAGTTTCCGAAATACCAGCAAATATTTTTTCACCCAAACTTGTTGATACTTGTTACTAATGATCAGTACACAAATCCCACTTGGCTCACAAAATGTTGTTCTTCTAGGTTGAAGCGTTCGTCTACAGTAGCAGTTTTTATATTTAGGTTTCCTCTCTTCTCTCATATACAGATAGATGAATTTGGAAGTCTAAATCCAACATGGTTTGTAGTAGCTCTTTGAAACTTGACAAACCGAAAGAGTTCTCAGTTTTGTCTCTATGGTTTGTTTCCTCTTCAAGTAGCCCTAGGCACACACTGTGGAAAAGCACTTTAATTGAGATGGTCTGCCAAGCTTCTAGGAAATAACGAGTTTCCGAAATACCAGCAAATATTTTTCCACCCAATCTTGATGATACTTGGTGGTAGTGATCAGTACACAAATCCCACTTGGCTCACCAAATTTTGTTCTTCTAGGTTGAAGCGTTCGTCTACAGTCGCAGTTTTTATATTTAGGTTTCACTCTCTTCTCTCCTATATAGATAGATGAATTTGGAACTCTAAATCAAACATGGTTTGTAGTAGCTCTTTGAAACTTGACAAAATAAAGGAGTTCTCAGTTTTGTCTCTATGGTTTGTTTCCTCTTCAAGTAGCCCTAGGAACAGACTGTGGAAAATCAGTTTCATTGAGAGGGTTGCCAATCTTCTAAAAAATGATGAGTTTCCGAAATACCAGCAAATATTTTTTCACCCAATCTTGGTGATACTTGTTGCTAATGATCAGTACACAAATCCCACTTGGCTCACCAAATTTTGTTCTTCTAGGTTGAAGCGTTCGTCTACAGTAGCAGTTTTTATATTTAGGTTTCCCTCTGTTCTCTCCTATATAGTTAGATGAATTTGGAACTCTAAATTCAACATGGTTTGTAGTATCTCTTTGAAATATGACAAAATAAAGGAGTTCTCAGTTTTGTCTCTATGGTTTGTTTCCTCTTCAAGTAGCCCCAGGCACACACTGTGGAAAAGCACTTTCATTGATGGTCTGCCAAGCTTCTAGGAAATAACGAGTTTCCGAAATACCAGCAAATATTTTTTCACCCTATCTTGATGATACTTAGTGGTATTGATCAGTACACAAATCCCACTTCGCTCACCAAATTTGTTCTTCTAGGTTGAAGCGGTTCGTCTACAGTAGCAGTTTTTATATTTAGGTTTCTCTGTTCTCTCATATATAGATAGATGAATTTGGAACTCAAAATTCAACATGGTTTGTACTAGCTCTTTGAAACTTGACAAAATAAAGGAGTTCTCAGTTTTGTCTCTATGGTTTGTTTCGTCTTCAAGTAGCCCTAGGCACAGACTGTGGAAAAGCACTTTCATTGAGAGGGGTTGCCAAGCTTCTAAGAAATAAGGAGTTTCCGAAATACCAGCAAATATTTTTTCACATAATCTTGATGATACTTGTTGCTAATGATCAGTACACAAATCCCACTTGGCTCACCAAATTTTGTCTTCTAGGTTGAAGCGTTCGTCTACAGTAGCAGTTTTTATATTTAGGTTTCTCTCTGTTCTCTCCTATACAGATAGATGAACTTGGAACTCTAAATCCAACATGGTTTGTAGTAGGTCTTTGAAACTTGACAAAATAAAGGAGTTCTCAGTTTTGTCTCTATGGTTTGTTTCGTCTTCAAGTAGCCCTAGGCACAGACTGTGGAAAAGCACTTTTATTGAGAGGGGTTTCCAAGCTTCTAAGAAATAACGAGTTTCCGAAATACCAGCAAATATTTTTTCACCCAAACTTGTTGATACTTGTTACTAATGATCAGTACACAAATCCCACTTGGCTCACAAAATGTTGTTCTTCTAGGTTGAAGCGTTCGTCTACAGTAGCAGTTTTTATATTTAGGTTTCCTCTCTTCTCTCATATACAGATAGATGAATTTGGAAGTCTAAATCCAACATGGTTTGTAGTAGCTCTTTGAAACTTGACAAACCGAAAGAGTTCTCAGTTTTGTCTCTATGGTTTGTTTCCTCTTCAAGTAGCCCTAGGCACACACTGTGGAAAAGCACTTTAATTGAGATGGTCTGCCAAGCTTCTAGGAAATAACGAGTTTCCGAAATACCAGCAAATATTTTTCCACCCAATCTTGATGATACTTGGTGGTAGTGATCAGTACACAAATCCCACTTGGCTCACCAAATTTTGTTCTTCTAGGTTGAAGCGTTCGTCTACAGTCGCAGTTTTTATATTTAGGTTTCCCTCTGTTCTCTCATATATAGATAGATGAATTTGGAACTCAAAATCCAACATGGTTTGTACTAGCTCTTGGAAACTTGACAAAATAAAGGAGTTCTCAGTTTTGTCTCTATGGTTTGTTTCGTCTTAAAGTAGCCCTAGGCACAGACTGTGGAAAAGCACTTTCATTGAGAGGGGTTGCCAAGCTTCTAAGAAATAACGAGTTTCCGAAATACCAGCAAATATTTTTTCACCCAATCTTGATGATACTTGTTGCTAATGATCAGTACACAAATGCCACTTGGCTCACCAAATTTTGTTCTTCTAGGTTGAAGCGTTCGTCTACAGTAGCAGTTTTTATATTTAGGTTTCTCTCTGTTCTCTCCTATATAGATAGATGAACTTGGAACTCTAAATCCAACATGGTTTGTAGTAACGCTTTGAAACTTGACAAAATAAAGGAGTTCTCAGTTATGTCTCTATGGTTTGTTTCTTTTTCAAGTAGCCCTAGGCACAGACTGTGGAAAAGCACTTTCATTGAGAGGGGTTGCCAAGCTTCTAAGAAATAACGAGTTTCCGAAATACCAGCAAATATTTTTTCACCCAATCTTGATGATACTTGGTGTTAATGATCAGTACACAAATCCCACTTGGCTCACCAAATTTTGTTCTTCTAGATTGAAGCGTTCGTCTACAGTAGCAGTTTTTATATTTAGGTTTCCCTCTGTTCTCTCATATGTAGATAGATGAATTTGGAACTCTAAATCCAACATGGTTTGTAGTAGCTCTTTGAAACTTGATAAAATAAAGAGTTCTCAGTTTTGTCTCTATGGCTTGTTTCCTCTTCAAGTAGCCCTAGGCACAGACTGTGGAAAAGCACTTTCATTGAGAGGGTTTGCCAAGCTTCTAAGAAATATGGAGTTTCCGAAATACCAGCAAATAATTTTTCACATAATCTTGATGATACTTGGAGCTAATGATCATTACACCTTTCCCACTTGGCTCACCAAATTTTGTTATTCTAGGTTGAAGCGTTCGTCTACAGTAGCAGTTTTTATATTTAGGTTTCCCTCTGTTCTCTCCTATATAGATAGATGAATTTGGAACTCTAAAAAAAACATGGTTTGTAGTAGGTCTTTGAAACTTGACAAAATAAAGGAGTTCTCAGTTTTGTCTCTATGGTTTGTTTAATCTTCAAGGAGCCCTAGGCACAGACTGTGGAAAAGCACTTTCATTAAGAGGGGTTGCCAAGCTTCTAAGAAATTACGAGTTTCTGAAATACCAGCAAATATTTTTTCACCCAATCTTGATGATACTTGGTGGTAATGATCAGTACACAATCCCCACTTGGCTCACGAAATTTTGTTCTTCTAGGTTGAAGCGTTCGTCTACAGTAGCAGTTTTTATATTTAGGTTTCCCTCTGTTCTCTCCTATATAGTTAGATAAATTTGGAACTCTAAATCCAACATGGTTTGTAGTAGCTCTTTGAAACTTGACAAAATAGAGGAGCTCTCAGTTTTGTCTATATGGTTTGTTTCCTCTTCAAGTAGCCCTAGGCACACACTGTGGAAATGCACTTTCATTGAGATGGGTTGCCAACCTTCTAAGAAATAACGAGTTTCCGAAACACCAGCAAATATTTTTTCACCCAATCTTGATGATACTTGGTGGTATTGATCAGTACACAAATCCCACTTGGCTCACCAAATTTTGTTCTTCTAGGTTGAAGCGTTCATCTACAGTAGCAGTTTTTATATTTAGGTTTCCCTCTGTTCTCTCCTATATAGATAGATGAATTTGGAACTCTAAATCCAACATGGTTTGTAGTAGCTCTTTGAAACTTGACAAAATAAAGGAGTTCTCAGTTTTGTCTCTATGGATTGTTTCGTCTTCAAGTAGCCGTAGGCACAGACTGTGGATCAGCACTTTCATTGAGAGGGGTTGCCAAGCGTCTAAGAAATTACGAGTTTCCGAAATACCAGCAAATATTTTTTCACCCAATCTTGATGATACTTGGAGCTAATGATCATTACACATTTCCCACTTGGCTCACCAAATTTTGTTCTTCTAGGTTGAAGCGTTCGTCTACAGTACCAGTTTTTATATTTAGGTTTCTCTCTGTTCTCTCCTATATAGATAGATGAATTTGGAACTCTAAATAAAACATGGTTTCTAGTAGGTCTTTGAAACTTGACAAAATAAAGGAGTTCTCAGTTTTGTCTCTATGGTTTGTTTCCTCTTCAAGTAGCCCTAGGCACACACTGTGGAAATGCACTTTCATTGAGATGGGTTTCCAAGCTTCTAAGAAATAACGAGTTTCTGAAATACCCGCAAATATTTTTTCACCCAATCTTGATGATACTTGGTGGTAATGATCAGTACACAAATCCCACTTGGCTCACCAAATTTTGTTCTGCTAGATTGAAGCGTTCATCTACAGTAGCAGTATTTATATTTAGGTTTCCCTCTGTTCTCTCCTATATAGATAGATGAATTTGGAAATCTAAATCCAACATGGTTTGTAGTAGCTCTTTGAAAATTGACAAAATAAAGGAGTTCTCAGTTTTGTCTCTATGGTTTGTTTCGTCTTCAAGTAGCCCTAGGCACACACTGTGGAAAAGCACTTTCATTGATGGTCTGCCAAGCTTCTAGGAAATAACGAGTTTCCGAAATACCAGCAAATATTTTTTCACCCTATCTTGATGATACTTAGTGGTATTGATCAGTACACAAATCCCACTTCGCTCACCAAATTTGTTCTTCTAGGTTGAAGCGTTCGTCTACAGTAGCAGTTTTTATATTTAGGTTTCTCTGTTCTCTCATATATAGATAGATGAATTTGGAACTCAAAATCCAACATGGTTTGTACTAGCTCTTTGAAACTTGACAAAATAAAGGAGTTCTCAGTTTTGTCTCTATGGTTTGTTTCTTCTTCAAGTAGCCCTAGGCACAGACTGTGGAAAAGCACTTTCATTGAGAGGGGTTGCCAAGCTTCTAAGAAATAAGGAGTTTCCGAAATACCAGCAAATATTTTTTCACCCAATCTTGATGATACTTGTTGCTAATGATCAGTACACAAATCCCACTTGGCTCACCAAATTTTGTCTTCTAGGTTGAAGCGTTCGTCTACAGTAGCAGTTTTTATATTTAGGTTTCTCTCTGTTCTCTCCTATACAGATAGATGAACTTGGAACTCTAAATCCAACATGGTTTGTAGTAGGTCTTTGAAACTTGACAAAATAAAGGAGTTCTCAGTTTTGTCTCTATGGTTTGTTTCGTCTTCAAGTAGCCCTAGGCACAGACTGTGGAAAAGCACTTTTATTGAGAGGGGTTTCCAAGCTTCTAAGAAATAACGAGTTTCCGAAATACCAGCAAATATTTTTTCACCCAAACTTGTTGATACTTGTTACTAATGATCAGTACACAAATCCCACTTGGCTCACCAAATGTTGTTCTTCTAGGTTGAAGCATTCGTCTACAGTAGCAGTTTTTATATTTAGGTTTCCTCTCTTCTCTCATATACAGATAGATGAATTTGGAACTCTAAATCCAACATGGTTTGTAGTAGCTCTTTGAAACTTGACAAAATAAAGGAGTTCTCAGTTTTGTCTCTATGTTTTGTATCCTCTTCAAGTAGCCCTAGGCACAGACTCTGGAAAAGTACTTTCATTGAGAAGGGTTGCCAAGCTTCTAAGAATTTACGAGTTTCCGTAATACCAGCAAATATTTTTTCACCCAATCTTGATGATACTTGGTGGTAATGATCAGTACACAAATCCCACTGGGCTCACCAAATTTTGTTCTTCTAGTTTGAAGCGTTCGTCTACAGTAGCAGTTTTTATATTTAGGTTTCACTCTCTTCTCTCCTATATAGATAGATGAATTTGGAACTCTAAATCAAACATGGTTTGTAGTAGCTCTTTGAAACTTGACAAAATAAAGGAGTTCTCAGTTTTGTCTCTATGGTTTGTTTCCTCTTCAAGTAGCCCTAGGAACAGACTGTGGAAAAGCAGTTTCATTGAGAGGGGTTGCCAATCTTCTAAAAAATGATGAGTTTCTGAAATACCCGCAAATATTTTTTCACCCAATCTTGATGATACTTGGTGGTAATGATCAGTACACAAATCCCAGTTGGCTCACCAAATTTTGTTCTGCTAGATTGAAGCGTTCATCTACAGTAGCAGTATTTATATTTAGGTTTCCTCTGTTCTCTCCTATATAGATAGATGAATTTGGAAATCTAAATCCAACATGGTTTGTAGTAGCTCTTTGAAAATTGACAAAATAAAGGAGTTCTCAGTTTTGTCTCTATGGTTTGTTTCGTCTTCAAGTAGCCCTAGGCACACACTGTGGAAAAGCACTTTCATTGATGGTCTGCCAAGCTTCTAGGAAATAACGAGTTTCCGAAATACCAGCAAATATTTTTTCACCCTATCTTGATGATACTTAGTGGTATTGATCAGTACACAAATCCCACTTCGCTCACCAAATTTGTTCTTCTAGGTTGAAGCGTTCGTCTACAGTAGCAGTTTTTATATTTAGGTTTCTCTGTTCTCTCATATATAGATAGATGAATTTGGAACTCAAAATCCAACATGGTTTGTACTAGCTCTTTGAAACTTGACAAAATAAAGGAGTTCTCAGTTTTGTCTCTATGGTTTGTTTCGTCTTCAAGTAGCCCTAGGCACAGACTGTGGAAAAGCACTTTCATTGAGAGGGGTTGCCAAGCTTCTAAGAAATAAGGAGTTTCCGAAATACCAGCAAATATTTTTTCACCCAATCTTGATGATACTTGTTGCTAATGATCAGTACACAAATCCCACTTGGCTCACCAAATTTTGTCTTCTAGGTTGAAGCGTTCGTCTACAGTAGCAGTTTTTATATTTAGGTTTCTCTCTGTTCTCTCCTATACAGATAGATGAACTTGGAACTCTAAATCCAACATGGTTTGTAGTAGGTCTTTGAAACTTGACAAAATAAAGGAGTTCTCAGTTTTGTCTCTATGGTTTGTTTCGTCTTCAAGTAGCCCTAGGCACAGACTGTGGAAAAGCACTTTTATTGAGAGGGGTTTCCAAGCTTCTAAGAAATAACGAGTTTCCGAAATACCAGCAAATATTTTTTCACCCAAACTTGTTGATACTTGTTACTAATGATCAGTACACAAATCCCACTTGGCTCACCAAATGTTGTTCTTCTAGGTTGAAGCATTCGTCTACAGTAGCAGTTTTTATATTTAGGTTTCCTCTCTTCTCTCATATACAGATAGATGAATTTGGAACTGTAAATCCAACATGGTTTGTAGTAGCTCTTTGAAACTTGACAAAATAAAGGAGTTCTCAGTTTTGTCTCTATGTTTTGTATCCTCTTCAAGTAGCCCTAGGCACAGACTCTGGAAAAGTACTTTCATTGAGAAGGGTTGCCAAGCTTCTAAGAATTTACGAGTTTCCGTAATACCAGCAAATATTTTTTCACCCAATCTTGATGATACTTGGTGGTAATGATCAGTACACAAATCCCACTGGGCTCACCAAATTTTGTTCTTCTAGTTTGAAGCGTTCGTCTACAGTAGCAGTTTTTATATTTAGGTTTCACTCTCTTCTCTCCTATATAGATAGATGAATTTGGAACTCTAAATCAAACATGGTTTGTAGTAGCTCTTTGAAACTTGACAAAATAAAGGAGTTCTCAGTTTTGTCTCTATGGTTTGTTTCCTCTTCAAGTAGCCCTAGGAACAGACTGTGGAAAAGCAGTTTCATTGAGAGGGGTTGCCAATCTTCTAAAAAATGATGAGTTTCCGAAATACCAGCAAATATTTTTTCACCCAATCTTGGTGATACTTGTTGCTAATGATCAGTACACAAATCCCACTTGGCTCACCAAATTTTGTTCTTCTAGTTTGAAGCGTTCGTCTACAGTAGCAGTTTTTATATTTAGGTTTCCCTCTGTTCTCTCCTATATAGTTAGATGAATTTGGAACTCTAAATTCAACATGGTTTGTAGTATCTCTTTGAAATATGACAAAATAAAGGAGTTCTCAGTTTTGTCTCTATGGTTTGTTTCCTCTTCAAGTAGCCCTAGGCACACACTGTGGAAAAGCACTTTCATTGATGGTCTGCCAAGCTTCTAGGAAATAACGAGTTTCCGAAATACCAGCAAATATTTTTTCACCCTATCTTGATGATACTTAGTGGTATTGATCAGTACACAAATCCCACTTCGCTCACCAAATTTGTTCTTCTAGGTTGAAGCGTTCGTCTACAGTAGCAGTTTTTATATTTAGGTTTCTCTGTTCTCTCATATATAGATAGATGAATTTGGAACTCAAAATCCAACATGGTTTGTACTAGCTCTTTGAAACTTGACAAAATAAAGGAGTTCTCAGTTTTGTCTCTATGGTTTGTTTCGTCTTCAAGTAGCCCTAGGCACAGACTGTGGAAAAGCACTTTCATTGAGAGGGGTTGCCAAGCTTCTAAGAAATAAGGAGTTTCCGAAATACCAGCAAATATTTTTTCACCCAATCTTGATGATACTTGTTGCTAATGATCAGTACACAAATCCCACTTGGCTCACCAAATTTTGTCTTCTAGGTTGAAGCGTTCGTCTACAGTAGCAGTTTTTATATTTAGGTTTCTCTCTGTTCTCTCCTATACAGATAGATGAACTTGGAACTCTAAATCCAACATGGTTTGTAGTAGGTCTTTGAAACTTGACAAAATAAAGGAGTTCTCAGTTTTGTCTCTATGGTTTGTTTCGTCTTCAAGTAGCCCTAGGCACAGACTGTGGAAAAGCACTTTTATTGAGAGGGGTTTCCAAGCTTCTAAGAAATAACGAGTTTCCGAAATACCAGCAAATATTTTTTCACCCAAACTTGTTGATACTTGTTACTAATGATCAGTACACAAATCCCACTTGGCTCACCAAATGTTGTTCTTCTAGGTTGAAGCATTCGTCTACAGTAGCAGTTTTTATATTTAGGTTTCCTCTCTTCTCTCATATACAGATAGATGAATTTGGAACTCTAAATCCAACATGGTTTGTAGTAGCTCTTTGAAACTTGACAAAATAAAGGAGTTCTCAGTTTTGTCTCTATGTTTTGTATCCTCTTCAAGTAGCCCTAGGCACAGACTCTGGAAAAGTACTTTCATTGAGAAGTGTTGCCAAGCTTCTAAGAATTTACGAGTTTCCGTAATACCAGCAAATATTTTTTCACCCAATCTTGATGATACTTGGTGGTAATGATCAGTACACAAATCCCACTTGGCTCACCAAATTTTGTTCTTCTAGTTTGAAGCGTTCGTCTACAGTAGCAGTTTTTATATTTAGGTTTCACTCTCTTCTCTCCTATATAGATAGATGAATTTGGAACTCTAAATCAAACATGGTTTGTAGTAGCTCTTTGAAACGTGACAAAATAAAGGAGTTCTCAGTTTTGTCTCTATGGTTTGTTTCCTCTTCAAGTAGCCCTAGGAACAGACTGTGGAAAAGCAGTTTCATTGAGAGGGGTTGCCAATCTTCTAAAAAATGATGAGTTTCCGAAATACCAGCAAATATTTTTTCACCCAATCTTGGTGATACTTGTTGCTAATGATCAGTACACAAATCCCACTTGGCTCACCAAATTTTGTTCTTCTAGTTTGAAGCGTTCGTCTACAGTAGCAGTTTTTATATTTAGGTTTCCCTCTGTTCTCTCCTATATAGTTAGATGAATTTGGAACTCTAAATTCAACATGGTTTGTAGTATCTCTTTGAAATATGACAAAATAAAGGAGTTCTCAGTTTTGTCTCTATGGTTTGTTTCCTCTTCAAGTAGCCCTAGGCACACACTGTGGAAAAGCACTTTCATTGATGGTCTGCCAAGCTTCTAGGAAATAACGAGTTTCCGAAATACCAGCAAATATTTTTTCACCCTATCTTGATGATACTTAGTGGTATTGATCAGTACACAAATCCCACTTCGCTCACCAAATTTGTTCTTCTAGGTTGAAGCGTTCGTCTACAGTAGCAGTTTTTATATTTAGGTTTCTCTGTTCTCTCATATATAGATAGATGAATTTGGAACTCAAAATCCAACATGGTTTGTACTAGCTCTTTGAAACTTGACAAAATAAAGGAATTCTCAGTTTTGTCTCTATGGTTTGTTTCGTCTTCAAGTAGCCCTAGGCACAGACTGTGGAAAAGCACTTTCATTGAGAGGGGTTGCCAAGCTTCTAAGAAATAAGGAGTTTCCGAAATACCAGCAAATATTTTTTCACCCAATCTTGATGATACTTGTTGCTAATGATCAGTACACAAATCCCACTTGGCTCACCAAATTTTGTCTTCTAGGTTGAAGCGTTCGTCTACAGTAGCAGTTTTTATATTTAGGTTTCTCTCTGTTCTCTCCTATACAGACAGATGAACTTGGAACTCTAAATCCAACATGGTTTGTAGTAGGTCTTTGAAACTTGACAAAATAAAGGAGTTCTCAGTTTTGTCTCTATGGTTTGTTTCGTCTTCAAGTAGCCCTAGGCACAGACTGTGGAAAAGCACTTTTATTGAGAGGGGTTTCCAAGCTTCTAAGAAATAACGAGTTTCCGAAATACCAGCAAATATTTTTTCACCCAAACTTGTTGATACTTGTTACTAATGATCAGTACACAAATCCCACTTGGCTCACCAAATGTTGTTCTTCTAGGTTGAAGCGTTCGTCTACAGTAGCAGTTTTTATATTTAGGTTTCCTCTCTTCTCTCATATACAGATAGATGAATTTGGAAGTCTAAATCCAACATGGTTTGTAGTAGCTCTTTGAAACTTGACAAACCGAAAGAGTTCTCAGTTTTGTCTCTATGGTTTGTTTCCTCTTCAAGTAGCCCTAGGCACACACTGTGGAAAAGCACTTTAATTGAGATGGTCTGCCAAGCTTCTAGGAAATAACGAGTTTCCGAAATACCAGCAAATATTTTTCCACCCAATCTTGATGATACTTGGTGGTAGTGATCAGTACACAAATCCCACTTGGCTCACCAAATTTTGTTCTTCTAGGTTGAAGCGTTCGTCTACAGTCGCAGTTTTTATATTTAGGTTTCCCTCTGTTCTCTCATATATAGATAGATGAATTTGGAACTCAAAATCCAACATGGTTTGTACTAGCTCTTGGAAACTTGACAAAATAAAGGAGTTCTCAGTTTTGTCTCTATGGTTTGTTTCGTCTTAAAGTAGCCCTAGGCACAGACTGTGGAAAAGCACTTTCATTGAGAGGGGTTGCCAAGCTTCTAAGAAATAACGAGTTTCCGAAATACCAGCAAATATTTTTTCACCCAATCTTGATGATACTTGTTGCTAATGATCAGTACACAAATGCCACTTGGCTCACCAAATTTTGTTCTTCTAGGTTGAAGCGTTCGTCTACAGTAGCAGTTTTTATATTTAGGTTTCTCTCTGTTCTCTCCTATATAGATAGATGAACTTGGAACTCTAAATCCAACATGGTTTGTAGTAACGCTTTGAAACTTGACAAAATAAAGGAGTTCTCAGTTATGTCTCTATGGTTTGTTTCTTTTTCAAGTAGCCCTAGGCACAGACTGTGGAAAAGCACTTTCATTGAGAGGGGTTGCCAAGCTTCTAAGAAATAACGAGTTTCCGAAATACCAGCAAATATTTTTTCACCCAATCTTGATGATACTTGGTGTTAATGATCAGTACACAAATCCCAGTTGGCTCACCAAATTTTGTTCTTCTAGATTGAAGCGTTCGTCTACAGTAGCAGTTTTTATATTTAGGTTTCCCTCTGTTCTCTCATATGTAGATAGATGAATTTGGAACTCTAAATCCAACATGGTTTGTAGTAGCTCTTTGAAACTTGATAAAATAAAGGAGTTCTCAGTTTTGTCTCTATGGCTTGTTTCCTCTTCAAGTAGCCCTAGGCACAGACTGTGGAAAAGCACTTTCATTGAGAGGGTTTGCCAAGCTTCTAAGAAATATGGAGTTTCCGAAATACCAGCAAATAATTTTTCACATAATCTTGATGATACTTGGAGCTAATGATCATTACACCTTTCCCACTTGGCTCACCAAATTTTGTTATTCTAGGTTGAAGCGTTCGTCTACAGTAGCAGTTTTTATATTTAGGTTTCCCTCTGTTCTCTCCTATATAGATAGATGAATTTGGAACTCTAAAAAAAACATGGTTTGTAGTAGGTCTTTGAAACTTGACAAAATAAAGGAGTTCTCAGTTTTGTCTCTATGGTTTGTTTAATCTTCAAGGAGCCCTAGGCACAGACTGTGGAAAAGCACTTTCATTAAGAGGGGTTGCCAAGCTTCTAAGAAATTACGAGTTTCTGAAATACCAGCAAATATTTTTTCACCCAATCTTGATGATACTTGGTGGTAATGATCAGTACACAATCCCCACTTGGCTCACGAAATTTTGTTCTTCTAGGTTGAAGCGTTCGTCTACAGTAGCAGTTTTTATATTTAGGTTTCCCTCTGTTCTCTCCTATATAGTTAGATAAATTTGGAACTCTAAATCCAACATGGTTTGTAGTAGCTCTTTGAAACTTGACAAAATAGAGGAGCTCTCAGTTTTGTCTATATGGTTTGTTTCCTCTTCAAGTAGCCATAGGCACACACTGTGGAAATGCACTTTCATTGAGATGGGTTGCCAACCTTCTAAGAAATAACGAGTTTCCGAAATACCAGCAAATATTTTTTCACCCAATCTTGATGATACTTGGTGGTATTGATCAGTACACAAATCCCACTTGGCTCACCAAATTTTGTTCTTCTAGGTTGAAGCGTTCATCTACAGTAGCAGTTTTTATATTTAGGTTTCCCTCTGTTCTCTCCTATATAGATAGATGAATTTGGAACTCTAAATCCAACATGGTTTGTAGTAGCTCTTTGAAACTTGACAAAATAAAGGAGTTCTCAGTTTTGTCTCTATGGATTGTTTCGTCTTCAAGTAGCCGTAGGCACAGACTGTGGATCAGCACTTTCATTGAGAGGGGTTGCCAAGCGTCTAAGAAATTACGAGTTTCCGAAATACCAGCAAATATTTTTTCACCCAATCTTGATGATACTTGGAGCTAATGATCATTACACATTTCCCACTTGGCTCACCAAATTTTGTTCTTCTAGGTTGAAGCGTTCGTCTACAGTACCAGTTTTTATATTTAGGTTTCTCTCTGTTCTCTCCTATATAGATAGATGAATTTGGAACTCTAAATAAAACATGGTTTCTAGTAGGTCTTTGAAACTTGACAAAATAAAGGAGTTCTCAGTTTTGTCTCTATGGTTTGTTTCCTCTTCAAGTAGCCCTAGGCACACACTGTGGAAATGCACTTTCATTGAGATGGGTTTCCAAGCTTCTAAGAAATAACGAGTTTCTGAAATACCCGCAAATATTTTTTCACCCAATCTTGATGATACTTGGTGGTAATGATCAGTACACAAATCCCACTTGGCTCACCAAATTTTGTTCTGCTAGATTGAAGCGTTCATCTACAGTAGCAGTATTTATATTTAGGTTTCCCTCTGTTCTCTCCTATATAGATAGATGAATTTGGAAATCTAAATCCAACATGGTTTGTAGTAGCTCTTTGAAAATTGACAAAATAAAGGAGTTCTCAGTTTTGTCTCTATGGTTTGTTTCGTCTTCAAGTAGCCCTAGGCTCAGACTGTGGAAAAGCACTTTAATTGAGAGGGGTTGCAAATCTTCTAAGAAATAACGAGTTTCCGAAATACCAGCAAATATTTTTTCACCCAATCTTGATGATACTTGTTACTAATGATCAGTACACAAATCCCACTTGGCTCACCAAATTTTGTTCTTCTAGGTTGAAGCGTTCGTCTACAGTAGCAGTTTTTATATTTAGGTTTCTCTCTGTTCTCTCCTATATAGTTAGATAAACTTGGAAATCTAAATCCAACATGGTTTGTAGTAGTTCTTTGAAACTTGACAAAATAAAGGAGTTCTCAGTTTTGTCTCTATGGTTTGTTTCGTCTTCAAGTAGCCCTAGGCACAGACTGTGGAAAAGCACTTTCATTGAGAGGGGTTGCCAAGCTTCTAAGAAATAACGAGTTTCCGGAATACCAGCAAATTTTTTTCACCCAATCTTGATGATACTTGTTGCTAATGATCAGTACACAAATCCCACTTGGCTCAACAAATTTTGTTCTTCTAGGTTGAAGCGTTCGTCTACAGTAGCAGTTTTTATATTTAGGTTTCCTCTCTTCACTCATGTATAGATAGATGAATATGGAACTCTACATCCAACATGGTTTGTAGTAGCTCTTTGAAACTAGACAAAATAAAGGAGTTCTCAGTTTTGTCTCTATGGCTTGTTTCCTTTTCAAGTAGCCCTAGGCACAGACTGTGGAAAAGCACTTTCATTGAGAGGGGTTGCCAAGCTTCTAAGAAATAAGGAGTTTCCGAAATACCAGCAAATATTTTTTTCACATAATCTTGATGATACTTGGTGCTAATGATCATTACACATTTCCCACTTGGCTCACCAAATTTTGTTATTCCAGGTTGAAGCGTTCGTCTACAGTAGCAGTTTTTACATTTAGGTTTCCCTCTGTTCTCTCCTATATAGATAGATGAATTTGGAACTCTAAATCCAACATGGTTTGTAGTAGCTCTTTGAAACTTGACAAAATAAAGGAGTTCTCAGTTTTGTCTCTATGGTTTGTTTCGTCTTCAAGTAGCCCTAGGCACAGACTGTGGATCAGCACTTTCATTGAGAGGTGTTGCCAATCTTCTAAGAAATAACGAGTTTCCGAAATACCAGCAAATATTTTTTCACCCAATATTGATGATACTTGTTAATAATGATCAGTACACAAATCCCACTTGGCTCACCAAATTTTGTTCTTCTAGGTTGAAGCGTTCGTCTACAGTAGCAGTTTTTTATTTAGGTTTCTCTCTGTTCTCTCCTATATAGATAGATGAACATGGAAATCTAAATCCAACATGGTTTGTAGTAGCTCTTTGAAACTTGACAAAATAAAGGAGTTCTCAGTTTTGTCTCTATGGTTTGTTTCGTCTTCAAGTAGCCCTAGGCACAGACTGTGGAAAAGCACTTTCATTGAGAGGGGTTGCCAAGCTTCTAAGAAATAACAAGTTTCCGGAATACCAGCAAATATTTTTTCACCCAATCTTGATGATACTTGTTGCTAATGATCAGTACACAAATCCCACTTGGCGCAACATATTTTGTTCTTCTAGGTTGAAGCGTTCGTCTACAGTAGCAGTTTTTATATTTAGGTTTCCTCTCTTCTCTCATGTATAGATAGATGAATTTGGAACTCTACATCCAACATGGTTTGTAGTAGCTCTTTGAAACTTGACAAACCGAAAGAGTTCTCAGTTTTGTCTCTATGGTTTGTTTCCTCTTCAAGTAGCCCTAGGCACAGACTGTGGAAAAGCACTTTCATTGAGAGGGGTTGCCAAGCTTCTAAGAAATAACGAGTTTCCGAAATACCAGCAAATATTTTTTCACCCAATCTGGATGTACTTGGTGATAATGATCAGTATACATTTCCCACTTGGCTCACCAAATTTTGTTATTCTAGGTTGAAGCGTTTGTCTACAGTCGCAGTTTTTATATTTAGGTTTCCCTCTGTTCTCTCCTATATAGATAGATGAATTTGGAACTCTAAATAAAACATGGTTTGTAGTAGGTCTTTGAAACTTGACAAAATAAAGGAGTTCTCAGTTTTTTCTCTATGGTTTGCTTAATCTTAAAGGAGGCCTAGGCACAGACTATGGAAAAGCACTCTCATTGAGAGGGGTTGCCAACTTCTAAAAAATTACGAGTTTCCCAAATACCAGCAAATATTTTTTCACCCAATCTTGATGATGCTTGTTGCTAATGATCAGTACACAAATCCCACTTGGCTCACCAAATTTTGTTCTTCTAGGTTGAAGCGTTCGTCTACAGTAGCAGTTTTTATATTTAGGTTTCCCTCTGTTCTTTCCTATATAGTTAGATGAATTTGGAACTCTAAATCCAACATGGTTTGTAGTAGCTCCTTGAAATATGACAAAATAAAGGAGTTCTAAGTTTTGTCTCTATGGTTTATTTCCTCTTCAAGTAGCCCTAGGCACACACTGTGGAAAAGCACTTTCATTGAGATGGTCTGCCAAGCTTCTAAGAAATAACGAGTTTCCGAAATACCAGCAAATATTTTTTCACCCAATCTTGATGATACTTGTTGCTAATGATCAGTACACAAATCCCACTTGGCTCACCAAATTTTGTTCTTCTAGGTTGAAGCGTTCGTCTAGAGTAGCAGTTTTTATATTTAGGTTACTCTCTGTTCTCTCCTATATAGATAGATGAACTTGGAACTCTAAATCCAACATGGTTTGTACTAGCTCTTTGAAACTTGACAAAATAAAGGAGTTCTCAGTTTTGTCTCTATGGTTTGTTTCGTCTTCAAGTAGCCCTAGGCACAGACTGTGGAAAAGCACTTTCATTGAGAGGGGTTGCCAAGCTTCTAAGATATAACGAGTTTCCGAAATACCAGCAAATATTTTTTCACCCAATCTTGATGATACTTGGTGGTAATGATCAGTACACAAATCCCACTTGGCTCACCAAATTTTGTTCTTCTAGGTTGAAGCGTTCGTCTACAGTAGCAGTTTTTATGTTTAGGTTTCTCTCTGTTCTCTTCTATATAGATAGATGAACTTGGAACTCTAAATCCAGCATGGTTTGTAGTAACTCTTTGAAACTTGACAAAATAAAGGAGTTCTCAGTTTTGTCTCTATTGTTTGTTTCTTCTTCAAGTAGCCCTAGGCACAGACTGTGGAAAAGCACTTTCATTGAGAGGGGTTGCCAAGCTTCTAAGAAATAACGAGTTTCCGAAATACCAGCAAATATTTTTTCACCCAATCTTGATGATACTTGTTGCTAATGATCAGTACACAAATCCCACTTGGCTCACCAAATTTTGTTCTTCTAGGTTGAAGAGTTCGTCTAGAGTAGCAGTTTTTATATTTAGGTTTCTCTCTGTTCTCTCCTATATAGATAGATGAACTTGGAACTCTATATCCAACATGGTTTGTACTAGCTCTTTGAAACTTGACAAAATAAAGGAGTTCTCAGTTTTGTCTCTATGGTTTGTTTCGTCTTCAAGTAGCCCTAGGCACAGACTGTGGAAAAGCACTTTCATTGAGAGGGGTTACCAAGCTTCTAAGAAATAACGAGTTTCCGAAATACCAGCAAATATTTTTTCACCCAAATTTGATGATACTTGTTGCTAATGATTTGTACACAAATTTCACTTGGCTCACCAAATTTTGTTCTTCTAGGTTGAAGCGTTCGTCTACAGTAGCAGTTTTTATATTTAGGTTTCTCTCTGTTCTCTTCTATATAGATAGAAGAACTTAGAACTCTAAATCCAACATGGTTTGTAGTAACTCTTTGAAACTTGACAAAATAAAGGAGTTCTCCGTTTTGTCTCTATGGTTTGTTTCTTCTTCAAGTAGCCCTAGGCACAGACTGTGGAAAAGCACTTTCATTGAGAGGGGTTGCCAAGCTTCTAAGAAATAAAGAGTTTCCGAAATACCAGCAAATATTTTTTCACCCAATCTGGATGTACTTGGTGATAATGATCAGTATACATTTCCCACTTGGCTCACCAAATTTTGTTATTCTAGGTTGAAGCGTTTGTCTACAGTCGCAGTTTTTATATTTAGGTTTCCCTCTGTTCTCTCCTATATAGATAGATGAATTTGGAACTCTAAATAAAACATGGTTTGTAGTAGGTCTTTGAAACTTGACAAAATAAAGGAGTTCTCAGTTTTTTCTCTATGGTTTGCTTAATCTTAAAGGAGGCCTAGGCACAGACTATGGAAAAGCACTCTCATTGAGAGGGGTTGCCAACTTCTAAAAAATTACGAGTTTCCCAAATACCAGCAAATATTTTTTCACCCAATCTTGATGATGCTTGTTGCTAATGATCAGTACACAAATCCCACTTGGCTCACCAAATTTTGTTCTTCTAGGTTGAAGCGTTCGTCTACAGTAGCAGTTTTTATATTTAGGTTTCCCTCTGTTCTTTCCTATATAGTTAGATGAATTTGGAACTCTAAATCCAACATGGTTTGTAGTAGCTCTTTGAAATATGACAAAATAAAGGAGTTCTAAGTTTTGTCTCTATGGTTTATTTCCTCTTCAAGTAGCCCTAGGCACACACTGTGGAAAAGCACTTTCATTGAGATGGTCTGCCAAGCTTCTAAGAAATAACGAGTTTCCGAAATACCAGCAAATATTTTTTCACCCAATCTTGATGATACTTGTTGCTAATGATCAGTACACAAATCCCACTTGGCTCACCAAATTTTGTTCTTCTAGGTTGAAGCGTTCGTCTAGAGTAGCAGTTTTTATATTTAGGTTACTCTCTGTTCTCTCCTATATAGATAGATGAACTTGGAACTCTAAATCCAACATGGTTTGTACTAGCTCTTTGAAACTTGACAAAATAAAGGAGTTCTCAGTTTTGTCTCTATGGTTTGTTTCGTCTTCAAGTAGCCCTAGGCACAGACTGTGGAAAAGCACTTTAATTGAGAGGGGTTGCCAAGCTTCTAAGATATAACGAGTTTCCGAAATACCAGCAAATATTTTTTCACCCAATCTTGATGATACTTGGTGGTAATGATCAGTACACAAATCCCACTTGGCTCACCAAATTTTGTTCTTCTAGGTTGAAGCGTTCGTCTACAGTAGCAGTTTTTATGTTTAGGTTTCTCTCTGTTCTCTTCTATATAGATAGATGAACTTGGAACTCTAAATCCAGCATGGTTTGTAGTAACTCTTTGAAACTTGACAAAATAAAGGAGTTCTCAGTTTTGTCTCTATTGTTTGTTTCTTCTTCAAGTAGCCCTAGGCACAGACTGTGGAAAAGCACTTTCATTGAGAGGGGTTGCCAAGCTTCTAAGAAATAACGAGTTTCCGAAATACCAGCAAATATTTTTTCACCCAATCTTGATGATACTTGTTGCTAATGATCAGTACACAAATCCCACTTGGCTCACCAAATTTTGTTCTTCTAGGTTGAAGACTTCGTCTAGAGTAGCAGTTTTTATATTTAGGTTTCTCTCTGTTCTCTCCTATATAGATAGATGAACTTGGAACTCTATATCCAACATGGTTTGTACTAGCTCTTTGAAACTTGACAAAATAAAGGAGTTCTCAGTTTTGTCTCTATGGTTTGTTTCGTCTTCAAGTAGCCCTAGGCACAGACTGTGGAAAAGCACTTTCATTGAGAGGGGTTACCAAGCTTCTAAGAAATAACGAGTTTCCGAAATACCAGCAAATATTTTTTCACCCAATCTTGATGATACTTGTTGCTAATGATTTGTACACAAATTTCACTTGGCTCACCAAATTTTGTTCTTCTAGGTTGAAGCGTTCGTCTACAGTAGCAGTTTTTATATTTAGGTTTCTCTCTGTTCTCTTCTATATAGATAGAAGAACTTAGAACTCTAAATCCAACATGGTTTGTAGTAACTCTTTGAAACTTGACAAAATAAAGGAGTTCTCAGTTTTGTCTCTATGGTTTGTTTCTTCTTCAAGTAGCCCTAGGCACAGACTGTGGAAAAGCACTTTCATTGAGAGGGGTTGCCAAGCTTCTAAGAAATAACGAGTTTCCGAAATACCAGCAAATATTTTTTCACCCAATCTGGATGTACTTGGTGATAATGATCAGTATACATTTCCCACTTGGCTCACCAAATTTTGTTATTCTAGGTTGAAGCGTTTGTCTACAGTCGCAGTTTTTATATTTAGGTTTCCCTCTGTTCTCTCCTATATAGATAGATGAATTTGGAACTCTAAATAAAACATGGTTTGTAGTAGGTCTTTGAAACTTGACAAAATAAAGGAGTTCTCAGTTTTTTCTCTATGGTTTGCTTAATCTTAAAGGATTCCTAGGCACAGACTATGGAAAAGCACTCTCATTGAGAGGGGTTGCCAACTTCTAAAAAATTACGAGTTTCCCAAATACCAGCAAATATTTTTTCACCCAATCTTGATGATGCTTGTTGCTAATGATCAGTACACAAATCCCACTTGGCTCACCAAATTTTGTTCTTCTAGGTTGAAGCGTTCGTCTACAGTAGCAGTTTTTATATTTAGGTTTCCCTCTGTTCTTTCCTATATAGTTAGATGAATTTGGAACTCTAAATCCAACATGGTTTGTAGTAGCTCTTTGAAATATGACAAAATAAAGGAGTTCTAAGTTTTGTCTCTATGGTTTATTTCCTCTTCAAGTAGCCCTAGGCACACACTGTGGAAAAGCACTTTCATTGAGATGGTCTGCCAAGCTTCTAAGAAATAACGAGTTTCCGAAATACCAGCAAATATTTTTTCACCCAATCTTGATGATACTTGTTGCTAATGATCAGTACACAAATCCCACTTGGCTCACCAAATTTTGTTCTTCTAGGTTGAAGCGTTCGTCTAGAGTAGCAGTTTTTATATTTAGGTTACTCTCTGTTCTCTCCTATATAGATAGATGAACTTGGAACTCTAAATCCAACATGGTTTGTACTAGCTCTTTGAAACTTGACAAAATAAAGGAGTTCTCAGTTTTGTCTCTATGGTTTGTTTCGTCTTCAAGTAGCCCTAGGCACAGACTGTAGAAAAGCACTTTCATTGAGAGGGGTTGCCAAGCTTCTAAGATATAACGAGTTTCCGAAATACCAGCAAATATTGTTTCACCCAATCTTGATGATACTTGGTGGTAATGATCAGTACACAAATCCCACTTGGCTCACCAAATTTTGTTCTTCTAGGTTGAAGCGTTCGTCTACAGTAGCAGTTTTTATGTTTAGGTTTCTCTCTGTTCTCTTCTATATAGATAGATGAACTTGGAACTCTAAATCCAGCATGGTTTGTAGTAACTCTTTGAAACTTGACAAAATAAAGGAGTTCTCAGTTTTGTCTCTATTGTTTGTTTCTTCTTCAAGTAGCCCTAGGCACAGACTGTGGAAAAGCACTTTCATTGAGAGGGGTTGCCAAGCTTCTAAGAAATAACGAGTTTCCGAAATACCAGCAAATATTTTTTCACCCAATCTTGATGATACTTGTTGCTAATGATCAGTACACAAATCCCACTTGGCTCACCAAATTTTGTTCTTCTAGGTTGAAGAGTTCGTCTAGAGTAGCAGTTTTTATATTTAGGTTTCTCTCTGTTCTCTCCTATATAGATAGATGAACTTGGAACTCTATATCCAACATGGTTTGTACTAGCTCTTTGAAACTTGACAAAATAAAGGAGTTCTCAGTTTTGTCTCTATGGTTTGTTTCGTCTTCAAGTAGCCCTAGGCACAGACTGTGGAAAAGCACTTTCATTGAGAGGGGTTACCAAGCTTCTAAGAAATAACGAGTTTCCGAAATACCAGCAAATATTTTTTCACCCAATCTTGATGATACTTGTTGCTAATGATTTGTACACAAATTTCACTTGGCTCACCAAATTTTGTTCTTCTAGGTTGAAGCGTTCGTCTACAGTAGCAGTTTTTATATTTAGGTTTCTCTCTGTTCTCTTCTATATAGATAGAAGAACTTAGAACTCTAAATCCAACATGGTTTGTAGTAACTCTTTGAAACTTGACAAAATAAAGGAGTTCTCAGTTTTGTCTCTATGGTTTGTTTCTTCTTCAAGTAGCCCTAGGCACAGACTGTGGAAAAGCACTTTCATTGAGAGGGGTTGCCAAGCTTCTAAGAAATAACGAGTTTCCGAAATACCAGCAAATATTTTTTCACCCAATCTGGATGTACTTGGTGATAATGATCAGTATACATTTCCCACTTGGCTCACCAAATTTTGTTATTCTAGGTTGAAGCGTTTGTCTACAGTCGCAGTTTTTATATTTAGGTTTCCCTCTGTTCTCTCCTATATAGATAGATGAATTTGGAACTCTAAATAAAACATGGTTTGTAGTAGGTCTTTGAAACTTGACAAAATAAAGGAGTTCTCAGTTTTTTCTCTATGGTTTGCTTAATCTTAAAGGATTCTAGGCACAGACTATGGAAAAGCACTCTCATTGAGAGGGGTTGCCAACTTCTAAAAAATTACGAGTTTCCCAAATACCAGCAAATATTTTTTCACCCAATCTTGATGATGCTTGTTGCTAATGATCAGTACACAAATCCCACTTGGCTCACCAAATTTTGTTCTTCTAGGTTGAAGCGTTCGTCTACAGTAGCAGTTTTTATATTTAGGTTTCCCTCTGTTCTTTCCTATATAGTTAGATGAATTTGGAACTCTAAATCCAACATGGTTTGTAGTAGCTCTTTGAAATATGACAAAATAAAGGAGTTCTAAGTTTTGTCTCTATGGTTTATTTCCTCTTCAAGTAGCCCTAGGCACACACTGTGGAAAAGCACTTTCATTGAGATGGTCTGCCAAGCTTCTAAGAAATAACGAGTTTCCGAAATACCAGCAAATATTTTTTCACCCAATCTTGATGATACTTGTTGCTAATGATCAGTACACAAATCCCACTTGGCTCACCAAATTTTGTTCTTCTAGGTTGAAGCGTTCGTCTAGAGTAGCAGTTTTTATATTTAGGTTACTCTCTGTTCTCTCCTATATAGATAGATGAACTTGGAACTCTAAATCCAACATGGTTTGTACTAGCTCTTTGAAACTTGACAAAATAAAGGAGTTCTCAGTTTTGTCTCTATGGTTTGTTTCGTCTTCAAGTAGCCCTAGGCACAGACTGTAGAAAAGCACTTTCATTGAGAGGGGTTGCCAAGCTTCTAAGATATAACGAGTTTCCGAAATACCAGCAAATATTGTTTCACCCAATCTTGATGATACTTGGTGGTAATGATCAGTACACAAATCCCACTTGGCTCACCAAATTTTGTTCTTCTAGGTTGAAGCGTTCGTCTACAGTAGCAGTTTTTATGTTTAGGTTTCTCTCTGTTCTCTTCTATATAGATAGATGAACTTGGAACTCTAAATCCAGCATGGTTTGTAGTAACTCTTTGAAACTTGACAAAATAAAGGAGTTCTCAGTTTTGTCTCTATTGTTTGTTTCTTCTTCAAGTAGCCCTAGGCACAGACTGTGGAAAAGCACTTTCATTGAGAGGGGTTGCCAAGCTTCTAAGAAATAACGAGTTTCCGAAATACCAGCAAATATTTTTTCACCCAATCTTGATGATACTTGTTGCTAATGATCAGTACACAAATCCCACTTGGCTCACCAAATTTTGTTCTTCTAGGTTGAAGAGTTCGTCTAGAGTAGCAGTTTTTATATTTAGGTTTCTCTCTGTTCTCTCCTATATAGATAGATGAACTTGGAACTCTATATCCAACATGGTTTGTACTAGCTCTTTGAAACTTGACAAAATAAAGGAGTTCTCAGTTTTGTCTCTATGGTTTGTTTCGTCTTCAAGTAGCCCTAGGCACAGACTGTGGAAAAGCACTTTCATTGAGAGGGGTTACCAAGCTTCTAAGAAATAACGAGTTTCCGAAATACCAGCAAATATTTTTTCACCCAATCTTGATGATACTTGTTGCTAATGATTTGTACACAAATTTCACTTGGCTCACCAAATTTTGTTCTTCTAGGTTGAAGCGTTCGTCTACAGTAGCAGTTTTTATATTTAGGTTTCTCTCTGTTCTCTTCTATATAGATAGAAGAACTTAGAACTCTAAATCCAACATGGTTTGTAGTAACTCTTTGAAACTTGACAAAATAAAGGAGTTTTCAGTTTTGTCTCTATGGTTTGTTTCTTCTTCAAGTAGCCCTAGGCACAGACTGTGGAAAAGCACTTTCATTGAGAGGGGTTGCCAAGCTTCTAAGAAATAACGAGTTTCCGAAATACCAGCAAATATTTTTTCACCCAATCTTGATGATACTTGGTGTTAATGATCAGTACACAAATCCCACTTGGCTCACCAAATTTTGTTCTTCTAGGTTGAAGCGTTCGTCTACAGTAGCAGTTTTTATATTTAGGTTTCCCTCTGTTCTTTCCTATATAGTTAGATGAATTTGGAACTCTAAATCCAACATGGTTTGTAGTAGCTCTTTGAAATATGACAAAATAA
>NW_027517359.1:0-44745 GCF_048772815.1 Callospermophilus lateralis
TCATCAAGATTGGGTGGAAAAATATTTGCTGGTATTTCGGAAAATCGTTAATTCTTAGAAGCCTGGCAACCCCTCTCAATGAAAGTGCTTTTCCACAGTCTGTGCCTAGGGCTACTTGAAGAGGAAACAAAGCATAGAGACAAAACTCAGAACTCCTTTATTTTGTCAAGTTCCAAAGAGCTACTACAAACCATGTTGGATTTAGAGTTCCATTTTCATATATCTATATAGGAGAGAACAGAGGGAAACCTAAATATAAAAACTGCTACTGTAGGAGAAAGCTTCAACCTAGAAGAACAAAATTTGGTGAGCCAAGTGGGATTTGTGTACTGATAATTAGGAACAAGTATCATGAAGATTGGGTGGAAAAATATTTGCTGGTATTTCGGAAACTCGTTATTTCTTAGAAGCTTGGCAACCGATCTCAATGAAAGTGCTTTTCAACAGTCTTGCCTAGGGCTATTTGAAGAGGAAACAAACCATAGCGACAAAACTGAGAACTCCTTTATTGTGTCACGTTTCCAAGAGCTACTACAAACCATGTTGGATTTAGAGTTCCATATTCATCTATCTATATAGTAGAGAACAGAGGGAAACCTAAATATAAAAACTGCTACTGTAGACGAACTCTTCAACCTAGAAGAACAAAATTTGGTGAGCCAAGTGGGATTTGTGTACTTATCATTACCACCAAGTATCATCAAGATTGGGTGAAAAAATATTTGCTGGTGTTTCGGAAACTTGTAATTTCTTAGAAGCTTGGCAACCACTCTCAATGAAAGTGCTTTTCCACAGTCTGTGCCTAGGGCTACTTGAAGAGGAAACAAACCATAGAGACAAAACTGATAACTCCTTTATTTTGTCAAGTTTCAAAGAGCAACTACAAACCATGTTGGATTTAGAGTTCCAAATTCATCTATGTATATAGGAGAGAACAGAGGGAAACCTAAATATAAAAACTGCTACTGTAGACGACCTCTTCAACCTAGAAGAACAAAATTTGGTGAGCCAAGTGGGATTTGTGTACTGATTATTAGCAACAAGTATCATCAAGATTGGGTGAAAAAATATTTGCTGGTATTTCGGAAACTCGTTATTTCTTAGAAGCTTGGCAACACCTCTCAATGAAAGTGCTTTTCCACAGTGTGTGCCTAGGGCTAACAGAAGAGGAAACAATCCATACAGACAAAACTGAGAACGCCTTTATTTTGTCAAGTTTCAAAGAGCTACTAAAAACCATGTTGGATTTACAGTTCCAAATTCATCTATCTATACAGGAGAGAACAGAGGGAAACCTAAATATAAAAACTGCTACTGTAGCGAACGCTTCAACCTAGAAGAACAAAATTTGGTGAGCCAAGTGGGATTTGTGTACTGATCATTAGCAACAAGTATCATCAAGATTGGGTGAAAAAATATTTGCTGGTACTTCGGAAACTCGTTATTTCTTAGAAGCTTGGCAACCCCTCTCAATGAAAGTGCTTTTCCACACTGTGCGCATAGGGCTACGTGAAGAGGAAACAAACCATAGAGACAAAACTCAGAACTCCTTTATTTTGTCAAGTTTCAAAGAGCTACTACAAACCATGTTGGATTTAGAGTTCCAAATTCATCTATCTATATAGGAGAGAACAGAGAGAAACCTAAATATAAAAACTGCTACTTTAGACGAATGCTTCAACCTATAAGAACAAAATTTGGTGAGCCAAGTGGGATTTGTGTACTGATCATTAACAAAGTATCATCAAGATGGGTGAAAAATTATTTGCTGGTATTTCGGAAATTCGTTATTTCTTAGAAGCTTGGCAACCCATCTTAATGAAAGTGCTTCCACAGTCTGTGCCTAGGGCTACTTGAAGAGGAAACAAACCATAGAGAGAAAACAGAGAACTCCTTTATTTTGTCAAGTTTCACAGAGCTACTACAAATCATGTTGGATTTAGAGTTCCAAATTCATCTATCTATATATGAGAGAACAGAGTGAAACCTAAATATAAAAACTGCTACTGTAGACGAACGCTTCAACCTAGAAGAACAAAATGTGGTGAGCCAAGTGGAATTTGTGTACTGATCATTACCACCAAGTATCATCAAGATTGGGTGAAAAAATATTTGCTGGTATTTCGGAAACTCGTTATTTCTTAGAACCTTGGCAACCCCTCTCAATTAAAGTGCTTTTCCACAGTCTGTGCCTAGGGCTACTTGAAGAGGAAACAAACCATAGAGACAAAACTGAGAATTCTTTTATTTTGTCTAGTTTCAAAGAGCTACTACAAACCATGTTGGATTTAGAGTTCCAAATTCATCTCTCTATATAGGAGAGAACAGAGGGAAACCTAAATATAAAAACTGCTACTGTAGACGAAAGCTTCAACCTAGAAGAACAAAATTTGGTGAGCCAAGTGGGATTTGTGTACTTATCATTACCACCAAGTATCATCAAGATTGGGTGAAAAAATATTTGCTGGTGTTTCGGAAACTTGTAATTTCTTAGAAGCTTGGCAACCACTCTCAATGAAAGTGCTTTTCCACAGTCTGTACCTAGGGCTACTTGAAGAGGAAACAAACCATAGAGACAAAACTGAGAACTCCTTTATTTTGTCAAGTTTCAAAGAGCAACTACAAACCATGTTGGATTTAGAGTTCCAAATTCATCTATGTATATAGGAGAGAACAGAGGGAAAACCTAAATATAAAAACTGCTACTGTAGACGACCTCTTCAACCTAGAAGAACAAAATTTGGTGAGCCAAGTGGGATTTGTGTACTGATTATTAGCAACAAGTATCATCAAGATTGGGTGAAAAAATATTTGCTGGTATTTCGGAACCTCGTTATTTCTTAGAAGCTTGGCAACACCTCTCAATGAAAGTGCTTTTCCACAGTGTGTGCCTAGGGCTAATAGCAGAGGAAACAATCCATACAGACAAAACTGATAACGCCTTTATTTTGTCAAGTTTCAAAGAGCTACTAAAAACAATGTTGGATTTACAGTTCCAAATTCATCTATCTATACAGGAGAGAACAGAGGGAAACCTAAATATAAAAACTGCTACTGTAGCGAACGCTTCAACCTAGAAGAACAAAATTTGGTGAGCCAAGTGGGATTTGTGTACTGATCATTACCACCAAGTATCATCAAGATTGGGTGAAAAAATATTTGCTGGTATTTCGGAAACTCGTTATTTCTTAGAACCTTGGCAACCCCTCTCAATTAAAGTGCTTTTCCACAGTCTGTGCCTAGGGCTACTTGAAGAGGAAACAAACCATAGAGACAAAACTGAGAATTCTTTTATTTTGTCTAGTTTCAAAGAGCTACTACAAACCATGTTGGATTTAGAGTTCCAAATTCATCTCTCTATATAGGAGAGAACAGAGGGAAACCTAAATATAAAAACTGCTACTGTAGACGAAAGCTTCAACCTAGAAGAACAAAATTTGGTGAGCCAAGTGGGATTTGTGTACTTATCATTACCACCAAGTATCATCAAGATTGGGTGAAAAAATATTTGCTGGTGTTTCGGAAACTTGTAATTTCTTAGAAGCTTGGCAACCACTCTCAATGAAAGTGCTTTTCCACAGTCTGTACCTAGGGCTACTTGAAGAGGAAACAAACCATAGAGACAAAACTGAGAACTCCTTTATTTTGTCAAGTTTCAAAGAGCAACTACAAACCATGTTGGATTTAGAGTTCCAAATTCATCTATGTATATAGGAGAGAACAGAGGGAAACCTAAATATAAAAACTGCTACTGTAGACGACCTCTTCAACCTAGAAGAACAAAATTTGGTGAGCCAAGTGGGATTTGTGTACTGATTATTAGCAACAAGTATCATCAAGATTGGGTGAAAAAATATTTGCTGGTATTTCGGAACCTCGTTATTTCTTAGAAGCTTGGCAACACCTCTCAATGAAAGTGCTTTTCCACAGTGTGTGCCTAGGGCTAATAGAAGAGGAAACAATCCATACAGACAAAACTGAGAACGCCTTTATTTTGTCAAGTTTCAAAGAGCTACTAAAAACCATGTTGGATTTACAGTTCCAAATTCATCTATCTATACAGGAGAGAACAGAGGGAAACCTAAATATAAAAACTGCTACTGTAGCGAACGCTTCAACCTAGAAGAACAAAATTTGGTGAGCCAAGTGGGATTTGTGTACTGATCATTAGCAACAAGTATCATCAAGATTGGGTGAAAAAATATTGCTGGTACTTCGGAAACTCGTTATTTCTTAGAAGCTTGGCAACCCCTCTCAATGAAAGTGCTTTTCCACACTGTGCGCATAGGGCTACGTGAAGAGGAAACAAACCATAGAGACAAAACTCAGAACTCCTTTATTTTGTCAAGTTTCAAAGAGCTACTACAAACCATGTTGGATTTAGAGTTCCAAATTCATCTATCTATATAGGAGAGAACAGAGAGAAACCTAAATATAAAAACTGCTACTTTAGACGAACGCTTCAACCTAGAAGAACAAAATTTGGTGAGCCAAGTGGGATTTGTGTACTGATCATTAACAAAGTATCATCAAGATGGGTGAAAAAATATTTGCTGGTATTTCGGAAACTCGTTATTTCTTAGAAGCTTGGCAAACCCTCTCAATGAAATTGCTTTTCCACAGTGTGCACATAGGGCTACGTGAAGAGGAAACAAACCATAGAGACAAAACTCAGAACTCCTTTATTTTGTCAAGTTTCAAAGAGCTACTACAAACCATGTTGGATTTAGAGTTCCAAATTTATCTATCTATACAGGAGAGAACAGAGGGAAACCTAAATATAAAAACGGCTACTGTAGACGAACGTTTCAACCTAGAAGAACAAAATTTGGTGACCAAGTGGGATCTGTGTACTGATCATTACCACCAAGTATCATCAAGATTGGGTGAAAAAATATTTGCTGGTATTTCGGAAACTCGTTATTTCTTAGAAGCTTGGCAACCCCTCTCAATGAAAGTGCTTTTCCACAGTCTGTGCCTAGGGCTACTTGAAGAGGAAACAATCCATAGAGACAAAACTGAGAACTCCTTTATTTTGTCAAGTTTCAAAGAGGTACTACAAATCATGTTGGATTTAGAGTTCCAAATTCATCTATCTATATATGAGAGAACAGAGTGAAACCTAAATATAAAAACTGCTACTGTAGACGAACGCTTCAACCTAGAAGAACAAAATGTGGTGAGCCAAGTGGAATTTGTGTACTGATCATTACCACCAAGTATCATCAAGATTGGGTGAAAAAATATTTGCTGGTATTTCGGAAACTCGTTATTTCTTAGAAGCTTTGCAACCCCTCTCAATGAAAGTGCTTTTCCACAGTCTGTGCCTAGGGCTACTTGAAGAGGAAACAAACCATAGAGACAAAACTGAGAACTCCTTTATTTTGTCAAGTTTCAAAGAGCTACTATAAACCATGTTGGATTTAGAGTTCCAAATTCATCTATCTATATAGGAGAGAACAGAGGGAAACCTAAATATAAAAACTGCTACCGTTGACGAACGTTTCAACCTAGAAGAACAAAATTTGGTGAGCCAAGTGGGATTTGTGTACTGATCATCAGCAACAAGTATCATCAAGATTGGCTGAAAATATATTTGCTGGTATTTCAGAAATTCATAATTTCTTAGAAGCTTGGCGACCCCTCTCAATGAAAGTGCTTTTCCACAGTGTGTGCCTAGGGCTAATAGAAGAGGAAACAATCCATAGAGACAAAACTGAGAAAGCCTTTATTTTGTCAAGTTTCAAAGAGCTACTACAAACCATGTTGGATTTAGAGTTCCAAATTCATCTATCTATACAGGAGAGAACAGAGGGAAACCGAAATATAAAAACTGCTACTGTAGACAAACGCTTCAACCTAGAAGAACAGAATTTGGTGAGCCAAGTGGGATTTGTGTACTGATCATTACCACCAAGTATCATCAGGATTGGGTGAAAAAATATTTGCTGGTATTTCGGAAACTTGTAATTTCTTAGAAGCTTGGCAAACTCTCTCAATGAAAGTGCTTTTCCACAGTCTGTTTCTAGGGCTACTAGAAGAGGAAACAAACCATAGAGAGAAAACTGAGAACTCCTTTATTTTGTCAAGTTTCAAAGAGCTACTACAAACCATGTTGGATTTAGAGTTCCAAATACATCTATCTATACAGGAGAGAACAGAGGGAAACCTAAATATAAAAACTGCTACTGTAGGAGAAAGCTTCAACCTAGAAGAACAAAATTTGGTGATCCAAGTGGGATTTGTGTACTGATCATTAGCAACAAGTATCATCAAGATTGGGTGGAAAAATATTTGCTGGTATTTCGGAAAATCGTTAATTCTTAGAAGCCTGGCAACCCCTCTCAATGAAAGTGCTTTTCCACAGTCTGTGCCTAGGGCTACTTGAAGAGGAAACAAAGCATAGAGACAAAACTCAGAACTCCTTTATTTTGTCAAGTTCCAAAGAGCTACTACAAACCATGTTGGATTTAGAGTTCCATTTTCATATATCTATATAGGAGAGAACAGAGGGAAACCTAAATACAAAACTGCTACTGTAGGAGAAAGCTTCAACCTAGAAGAACAAAATTTGGTGAGCCAAGTGGGATTTGTGTACTGATAATTAGGAACAAGTATCATGAAGATTGGGTGGAAAAATATTTGCTGGTATTTCGGAAACTCGTTATTTCTTAGAAGCTTGGCAACCGATCTCAATGAAAGTGCTTTTCAACAGTCTTGCCTAGGGCTATTTGAAGAGGAAACAAACCATAGCGACAAAACTGAGAACTCCTTTATTGTGTCACGTTTCCAAGAGCTACTACAAACCATGTTGGATTTAGAGTTCCATATTCATCTATCTATATAGTAGAGAACAGAGGAAACCTAAATATAAAAACTGCTACTGTAGACGAACTCTTCAACCTAGAAGAACAAAATTTGGTGAGCCAAGTGGGATTTGTGTACTTATCATTACCACCAAGTATCATCAAGATTGGGTGAAAAAATATTTGCTGGTGTTTCGGAAACTTGTAATTTCTTAGAAGCTTGGCAACCACTCTCAATGAAAGTGCTTTTCCACAGTCTGTGCCTAGGGCTAATTGAAGAGGAAACAAACCATAGAGACAAAACTGAGAACTCCTTTATTTTGTCAAGTTTCAAAGAGAAACTACAAACCATGTTGGATTTAGAGTTCCAAATTCATCTATGTATATAGGAGAGAACAGAGGGAAACCTAAATATAAAAACTGCTACTGTAGACGACCTCTTCAACCTAGAAGAACAAAATTTGGTGAGCCAAGTGGGATTTGTGTACTGATTATTAGCAACAAGTATCATCAAGATTGGGTGAAAAAATATTTGCTGGTATTTCGGAAACTCGTTATTTCTTAGAAGCTTGGCAACACCTCTCAATGAAAGTGCTTTTCCACAGTGTGTGCCTAGGGCTAACAGAAGAGGAAACAATCCATACAGACAAAACTGAGAACGCCTTTATTTTGTCAAGTTTCAAAGAGCTACTAAAAACCATGTTGGATTTACAGTTCCAAATTCATCTATCTATACAGGAGAGAACAGAGGGAAACCTAAATATAAAAACTGCTACTGTAGCGAACGCTTCAACCTAGAAGAACAAAATTTGGTGAGCCAAGTGGGATTTGTGTACTGATCATTAGCAACAAGTATCATCAAGATTGGGTGAAAAAATATTTGCTGGTACTTCGGAAACTCGTTATTTCTTAGAAGCTTGGCAACCCCTCTCAATGAAAGTGCTTTTCCACACTGTGCGCATAGGGCTACGTGAAGAGGAAACAAACCATAGAGACAAAACTCAGAACTCCTTTATTTTGTCAAGTTTCAAAGAGCTACTACAAACCATGTTGGATTTAGAGTTCCAAATTCATCTATCTATATAGGAGAGAACAGAGAGAAACCTAAATATAAAAACTGCTACTTTAGACGAATGCTTCAACCTATAAGAACAAAATTTGGTGAGCCAAGTGGGATTTGTGTACTGATCATTAACAAAGTATCATCAAGATGGGTGAAAAATTATTTGCTGGTATTTCGGAAATTCGTTATTTCTTAGAAGCTTGGCAACCCATCTTAATGAAAGTGCTTCCACAGTCTGTGCCTAGGGCTACTTGAAGAGGAAACAAACCATAGAGAGAAAACAGAGAACTACTTTATTTTGTCAAGTTTCACAGAGCTACTACAAATCATGTTGGATTTAGAGTTCCAAATTCATCTATCTATATATGAGAGAACAGAGTGAAACCTAAATATAAAAACTGCTACTGTAGACGAACGCTTCAACCTAGAAGAACAAAATGTGGTGAGCCAAGTGGAATTTGTGTACTGATCATTACCACCAAGTATCATCAAGATTGGGTGAAAAAATATTTGCTGGTATTTCGGAAACTCGTTATTTCTTAGAACCTTGGCAACCCCTCTCAATTAAAGTGCTTTTCCACAGTCTGTGCCTAGGGCTACTTGAAGAGGAAACAAACCATAGAGACAAAACTGAGAATTCTTTTATTTTGTCTAGTTTCAAAGAGCTACTACAAACCATGTTGGATTTAGAGTTCCAAATTCATCTCTCTATATAGGAGAGAACAGAGGGAAACCTAAATATAAAAACTGCTACTGTAGACGAAAGCTTCAACCTAGAAGAACAAAATTTGGTGAGCCAAGTGGGATTTGTGTACTTATCATTACCACCAAGTATCATCAAGATTGGGTGAAAAAATATTTGCTGGTGTTTCGGAAACTTGTAATTTCTTAGAAGCTTGGCAACCACTCTCAATGAAAGTGCTTTTCCACAGTCTGTACCTAGGGCTACTTGAAGAGGAAACAAACCATAGAGACAAAACTGAGAACTCCTTTATTTTGTCAAGTTTCAAAGAGCAACTACAAACCATGTTGGATTTAGAGTTCCAAATTCATCTATGTATATAGGAGAGAACAGAGGGAAACCTAAATATAAAAACTGCTACTGTAGACGACCTCTTCAACCTAGAAGAACAAAATTTGGTGAGCCAAGTGGGATTTGTGTACTGATTATTAGCAACAAGTATCATCAAGATTGGGTGAAAAAATATTTGCTGGTATTTCGGAACCTCGTTATTTCTTAGAAGCTTGGCAACACCTCTCAATGAAAGTGCTTTTCCACAGTGTGTGCCTAGGGCTAATAGCAGAGGAAACAATCCATACAGACAAAACTGATAACGCCTTTATTTAGTCAAGTTTCAAAGAGCTACTAAAAACCATGTTGGATTTACAGTTCCAAATTCATCTATCTATACAGGAGAGAACAGAGGGAAACCTAAATATAAAAACTGCTACTGTAGCGAACGCTTCAACCTAGAAGAACAAAATTTGGTGAGCCAAGTGGGATTTGTGTACTGATCATTAGCAACAAGTATCATCAAGATTGGGTGAAAAAATATTTGCTGGTACTTCGGAAACTCGTTATTTCTTAGAAGCTTGGCAACCCCTCTCAATGAAAGTGCTTTTCCACACTGTGCGCATAGGGCTACGTGAAGAGGAAACAAACCATAGAGACAAAACTCAGAACTCCTTTATTTTGTCAAGTTTCAAAGAGCTACTACAAACCATGTTGGATTTAGAGTTCCAAATTCATCTATCTATATAGGAGAGAACAGAGAGAAACCTAAATATAAAAACTGCTACTTTAGACGAACGCTTCAACCTAGAAGAACAAAATTTGGTGAGCCAAGTGGGATTTGTGTACTGATCATTAACAAAGTATCATCAAGATGGGTGAAAAAATATTTGCTGGTATTTCGGAAACTCGTTATTTCTTAGAAGCTTGGCAAACCCTCTCAATGAAATTGCTTTTCCACAGTGTGCACATAGGGCTACGTGAAGAGGAAACAAACCATAGAGACAAAACTCAGAACTCCTTTATTTTGTCAAGTTTCAAAGAGCTACTACAAACCATGTTGGATTTAGAGTTCCAAATTTATCTATCTATACAGGAGAGAACAGAGGGAAACCTAAATATAAAAACGGCTACTGTAGACGAACGTTTCAACCTAGAAGAACAAAATTTGGTGACCAAGTGGGATCTGTGTACTGATCATTACCACCAAGTATCATCAAGATTGGGTGAAAAAATATTTGCTGGTATTTCGGAAACTCGTTATTTCTTAGAAGCTTGGCAACCCCTCTCAATGAAAGTGCTTTTCCACAGTCTGTGCCTAGGGCTACTTGAAGAGGAAACAATCCATAGAGACAAAACTGAGAACTCCTTTATTTTGTCAAGTTTCAAAGAGGTACTACAAATCATGTTGGATTTAGAGTTCCAAATTCATCTATCTATATATGAGAGAACAGAGTGAAACCTAAATATAAAAACTGCTACTGTAGACGAACGCTTCAACCTAGAAGAACAAAATGTGGTGAGCCAAGTGGAATTTGTGTACTGATCATTACCACCAAGTATCATCAAGATTGGGTGAAAAAATATTTGCTGGTATTTCGGAAACTCGTTATTTCTTAGAAGCTTTGCAACCCCTCTCAATGAAAGTGCTTTTCCACAGTCTGTGCCTAGGGCTACTTGAAGAGGAAACAAACCATAGAGACAAAACTGAGAACTCCTTTATTTTGTCAAGTTTCAAAGAGCTACTATAAACCATGTTGGATTTAGAGTTCCAAATTCATCTATCTATATAGGAGAGAACAGAGGGAAACCTAAATATAAAAACTGCTACCGTTGACGAACGTTTCAACCTAGAAGAACAAAATTTGGTGAGCCAAGTGGGATTTGTGTACTGATCATCAGCAACAAGTATCATCAAGATTGGCTGAAAATATATTTGCTGGTATTTCAGAAATTCATAATTTCTTAGAAGCTTGGCGACCCCTCTCAATGAAAGTGCTTTTCCACAGTGTGTGCCTAGGGCTAATAGAAGAGGAAACAATCCATAGAGACAAAACTGAGAAAGCCTTTATTTTGTCAAGTTTCAAAGAGCTACTACAAACCATGTTGGATTTAGAGTTCCAAATTCATCTATCTATACAGGAGAGAACAGAGGGAAACCGAAATATAAAAACTGCTACTGTAGACAAACGCTTCAACCTAGAAGAACAAAATTTGGTGAGCCAAGTGGGATTTGTGTACTGATCATTACCACCAAGTATCATCAAGATTGGGTGAAAAAATATTTGCTGGTATTTCGGAAACTCGTTATTTCTTAGAAGCTTGGCAACCCCTCTCAATGAAAGTGGTTTTCCACAGTCTGTGCCTAGGGCTACTTGAAGAGGAAACAAACCATAGAGACAAAACTGAGAACTCCTTTATTTTGTCAAGTTTCAAAGAGCTACTACAAACCATGTTGGATTTAGAGTTCCAAATTCATCTATCTATATATGAGACAACAGAGTGAAACATAACTATAAAAACTGCTACTGTAGACGAACGCTTCAACCTAGAAGAACAGAATTTGGTGAGCCAAGTGGGATTTGTGTACTGATCATCAGCAACAAGTATCATCAAGATTGGCTGAAAAAATATTTGCTGGTATTTTGGAAACTCGTTATTTCTTAGAAGCTTGGCAACCCCTCTCAATGAAAGTGCTTTTCCACAGTCTGTGCCTAGGTCTACTTGAAGAGGAAACAAACCATAGAGACAAAACTGAGAACTCCTTTATTTTGTCACGTTTCAAGAGCTACTACAAACCATGTTGGATTTACAGTTCCAAATTCATCTATCTATATAGGAGAGAACAGATGGAAACCTAAATATAAAAACTGCTACTGTAGACGAACGCTTCAACCTAGAAGAACAGAATTTGGTGAGCCAAGTATGATTTGTGCACTGATCTTCAGCAACAGGTATCATCAAGATTGGCTGAAAAAATATTTGCTGGTATTTCGGAAACTCGTTATTTCTTAGAAGGTTGGCAACCCCTCTCAATGAAAGTGCTTTTCCACAGTCTGTGCCTAGGGCTACTTGAAGAGGAAACAAACCATAGAGACAAAATTGAGAACTCCTTTATTTTGTCAAGTTTCAAAGAGCTAGTACAAACCATGTTGGATTTAGAGTTCCAAATTCATCTATCTATACAGGAGAGAACAGAGGGAAACCTAAATATAAAAACTGCTACTGTAGACGAACGCTTCAACCTAGAAGAACAAAATTTGGTGAGCCAAGTGGGATTTGTGTACTGATCATTACCACCAAGTATCATCAAGATTGGGTGAAAAATATTTGCTGGTATTTCGGAAACTCGTTATTTCTTAGAAGCTTGGCAACCCCTCTCAATGAAAGTGGTTTTCAACAGTCTGTGCCTAGGGCTACTTGAAGAGGAAACAAACCATAGAGACAAAACTGAGAACTCCTTTATTTTGTCAAGTTTCAAAGAGCTACTACAAACCATGTTGGATTTAGAGTTCCAAATTCATCTATCTATATATGAGACAACAGAGTGAAACCTAACTATAAAAACTGCTACTGTAGACGAACGCTTCAAACTAGAAGAACAGAATTTGGTGAGCCAAGTGGGATTTGTGTACTGATCATCAGCAACAAGTATCATCAAGATTGGCTGAAAACATATTTGCTGGTATTTTGGAAACTCGTTATTTCTTAGAAGCTTGGCAACCCCTCTCAATGAAATTGCTTTTCCACAGTCTGTGCCTAGGGCTACTTGAAGAGGAAACAAACCATAGAGACAAAACTGAGAACTCCTTTATTTTGTCACGTTTCAAGAGCTACTACAAACCATGTTGGATTTACAGTTCCAAATTCATCTATCTAAATAGGAGAGAACAGAGGGAAACCTAAATATAAAAACTGCTACTGTAGACGAATGCTTCAACCTAGAGGAACAAAATTTGGTGAGCAAAGTGGGATTTGTATACTGATCATTACCACCAAGTATCATCAAGATTGGGTGAAGAAATATTTGCTGGTATTTCAGAAATTCATAATTTCTTAGAAGCTTGGCAACCCCTCTCAATGAAAGTGCTTTTCCACAGTGTGTGCCTAGGACTAATAAAAGAGGAAACAATCCATAGAGACAAAACTGAGAACGCCTTTATTTTGTCAAGTTTCAAAGAGCTACTACAAACCATGTTGGATTTAGAGTTCCAAATTCATCTATCTATACAGGAGAGAACAGAGGGAAACCGAAATATAAAAACTGCTACTGTAGACAAACGCTTCAACCTAGAAGAACAAAATTTGGTGAGCCAAGTGGGATTTGTGTACTGATCATTACCAAAAAGTATCATGAGGACTTGGTGAAAAAATATTTGCTGGTATTTTGGAAACTCGTTATTTCTTAGAAGCTTGGCAACCCATCTCAATGAAAGTGCTTCCACAGTCTGTGCCTAGGGCTACTTGAAGACGAAACAAACCATAGAGACAAAACTGAGAACTCCTTTATTTTGTCAAGTTTCAAAGAGCTACTACAATCCATGTTGGATTTAGAGTTCCAAATTCATCTATCTATATAGGAGAGAACAGAGAGAACCCTAAATATAAAAACTGCTACTGTAGACGAACGCTTCAACCTAGAAGAAAAAAATTTGGTGAGCCAAGTGGGATTTGTGTACTGATCATTAGCAACAAGTATCATCAAGATTGGGTGAAAAAATATTTGCTGGTATTTCGGAAACTCATTATTTCTTAGAAGCTTGGCAACCCCTCTCAATGAAATTGCTTTTCCACAGTCTGTGCCTAGGGCTAGGAGAAGAGGAAACAATCCATAAAGACAAAACTGAACACGCTTTTATTTTTCAAGTTTCAAAGAGCTAGTACAAACCATGTTGGATTTAGTGTTCCAAATTCATCTATCTATACAGGAGAGAACAGAGGGAAACCTAAATATAAAAACTGCTACTGTAGACGAACGCTTCAACCTAGAAGAACAAAATTTGGTGAGCCAAGTGGGATTTGTGTACTGATCATTACCACCAAGTAGCATCAAGATTGGGTGAAAAAATATTTGCTGGTATTTCGGAAACTCGTTATTTCTTAGAAGCTTGGCAACCCCTCTCAATGAAAGTGCTTTTCCACAGTCTGTGACTAGGGCTACTTGAAGAGGAAACAAACCATGGAGACAAAACTGAGAACTCCTTTATTTTGTCAAGTTTCAAAGAGCTACTAAAAACCATGTTGGATTTAGAGTTCCAAATTCATCTATCTATATATGAGACAACAGAGTGAAACCTAACTATAAAAACTGCTACTGTAGACGAACGCTTCAACCTAGAAGAACAGAATTTGGTGAGCCAAGTGGGATTTGTGTACTGATCTTCAGCAACAGGTATCATCAAGATTTGCTGAAAAAATATTTGCTGGTATTTTGGAAACTCGTTATTTCTTAGAAGCTTGGGAACCCCTCTCAATGAAAGTGCTTTTCCACAGTCTGTGCCTAGGGCTATTTGAAGAGGAAACAAACAATAGAGACAAAATTGAGAACTCCTTTATTTTGTCAAGTTTCAAAGAGCTACTACAAACCATGTGGGATTTAGAGTTCCAAATTCATCTATCTATATAGGAGAGAACAAAGAGAAACCTAAATATAAAAACTGCTACTGTAGACGAAAGCTTCAACCTAGAAGAACAAAATTTGGTGAGCCAAGTGGGATTTGTGTACTGATCATCAGCAACAAGTATCATCAAGATTGGCTGAAAACATATTTGCTGGTATTTCGGAAACTCGTTATTTCTTAGAAGCTTGGCAACCCCTCTCAATGAAAGTGCATTTCCACAGTCTGTGCCTAGGGCTACTTGAAGAGGAAACAAACCACAGAGACAAAACTGAGAACTCCTTTTTTTTGTCAAGTTTCAAAGAGCTACTACAAACAATGTTGGATTTAGAGTTCCAAACTCATCTATCTAAATAGGAGAGAACAGAGGGAAACCTAAATATAAAAACTGCTACTGTAGACGAATGCTTCAACCTAGAGGAACAAAATTTGGTGAGAAAAGTGGGATTTGTGTACTGATCATTACCACCAAGTATCATCAAGATTGGGTGAAAAAATATTTGCTGGTATTTCAGAAATTCATAATTTCTTAGAAGCTTGGCGACCCCTCTCAATGAAAGTGCTTTTCCACAGTGTGTGCCTAGGGCTAATAGAAGAGGAAACAATCCATAGAGACAAAACTGAGAACGCCTTTATTTTGTCAAGTTTCAAAGAGCTATTACAAACCATGTTGGATTTAGAGTTCCAAATTCATCTATCTATACAGGAGAGAACAGAGGGAAACCGAAATATAAAAACTGCTACTGTAGACAAACGCTTCAACCTAGAAGAACAAAATTTGGTGAGCCAAGTGGGATTTGTGTACTGATCATTACCACCAAGTATCATCAAGATTGGGTGAAAAAATATTTGCTGGTATTTCGGAAACTCGTTATTTCTTAGAAGCTTGGCAACCCCTCTCAATGAAAGTGGTTTTCCACAATCTGTGCCTAGGGCTACTTGAAGAGGAAACAAACCATGGAGACAAAACTGAGAACTCCTTTATTTTGTCAAGTTTCAAAGAGCTACTACAAACCATCTTGGATTTAGAGTTCCAAATTCATCTATCTATATATGAGACAACAGAGTGAAACCTAACTATAAAAACTGCTACTGTAGACGAACGCTTCAACCTAGAAGAACAGAATTTGGTGAGCCAAGTGGGATTTGTGTACTGATCATCAGCAACAAGTATCATCAAGATTGGCTGAAAACATATTTGCTGGTATTTCGGAAACTCGTTATTTCTTAGAAGCTTGGCAACCCCTCTCAATGAAATTGCTTTTCCACAGTCTGTGAATAGGGCTAAGAGAAGAGGAAACAATCCATAGAGAAAAAACTGAGAACGCTTTTATTTTTCAAGTTTCAACGAGCTAGTACAAACCATGTTGGATTTAGAGTTCCAAATTCATCTATCTATACAGGAGAGAACAGAGGGAAACCTAAATATAAAAACTGCTACTGTAGACGAACGCTTCAACCTAGAAGAACAAAATTTGGTGAGCCAAGTGGGATTTGTGTACTTATCATTACCACCAAGTATCATCAAGATTGGGTGAAAAAATATTTGCTGGTATTTCGGAAAGTCGTTATTTCTTAGAAGCTTGGCAACCCCTCTCAATGAAAGTGGTTTTCCACAGTCTGTGCCTAGGGCTACTTGAAGAGGAAACAAACCATAGAGACAAAACTGAGAACTCCTTTATTTTGTCAAGTTTCAAAGAGCTACTACAAACCATGTTGGATTTAGAGTTCCAAATTCATCTATCTATATATGAGACAACAGAGTGAAACATAACTATAAAAACTGCTACTGTAGACGAACGCTTCAACCTAGAAGAACAGAATTTGGTGAGCCAAGTGGGATTTGTGTACTGATCATCAGCAACAAGTATCATCAAGATTGGCTGAAAAAATATTTGCTGGTATTTTGGAAACTCGTTATTTCTTAGAAGCTTGGCAACCCCTCTCAATGAAAGTGCTTTTCTACAGTCTGTGCCTAGGTCTACTTGAAGAGGAAACAAACCATAGAGACAAAACTGAGAACTCCTTTATTTTGTCACGTTTCAAGAGCTACTACAAACCATGTTGGATTTACAGTTCCAAATTCATCTATCTATATAGGAGAGAACAGATGGAAACCTAAATATAAAAACTGCTACTGTAGACGAACGCTTCAACCTAGAAGAACAGAATTTGGTGAGCCAAGTATGATTTGTGTACTGATCTTCAGCAACAGGTATCATCAAGATTGGCTGAAAAAATATTTGCTGGTATTTCGGAAACTCGTTATTTCTTAGAAGGTTGGCAACCCCTCTCAATGAAAGTGCTTTCCACAGTCTGTGCCTAGGGCTACTTGAAGAGGAAACAAACCATAGAGACAAAATTGAGAACTCCTTTATTTTGTCAAGTTTCAAAGAGCTAGTACAACCATGTTGGATTTAGAGTTCCAAATTCATCTATCTATACAGGAGAGAACAGAGGGAAACCTAAATATAAAAACTGCTACTGTAGACGAACGCTTCAACCTAGAAGAACAAAATTTGGTGAGCCAAGTGGGATTTGTGTACTGATCATTACCACCAAGTATCATCAAGATTGGGTGAAAAATATTTGCTGGTATTTCGGAAACTCGTTATTTCTTAGAAGCTTGGCAACCCCTCTCAATGAAAGTGGTTTTCAACAGTCTGTGCCTAGGGCTACTTGAAGAGGAAACAAACCATAGAGACAAAACTGAGAACTCCTTTATTTTGTCAAGTTTCAAAGAGCTACTACAAACCATGTTGGATTTAGAGTTCCAAATTCATCTATCTATATATGAGACAACAGAGTGAAACCTAACTATAAAAACTGCTACTGTAGACGAACGCTTCAAACTAGAACAACAGAATTTGGTGAGCCAAGTGGGATTTGTGTACTGATCATCAGCAACAAGTATCATCAAGATTGGCTGAAAACATATTTGCTGGTATTTTGGAAACTCGTTATTTCTTAGAAGCTTGGCAACCCCTCTCAATGAAATTGCTTTTCCATAGTCTGTGCCTAGGGCTACTTGAAGAGGAAACAAACCATAGAGACAAAACTGAGAACTCCTTTATTTTGTCACGTTTCAAGAGCTACTACAAACCATGTTGGATTTACAGTTCCAAATTCATCTATCTAAATAGGAGAGAACAGAGGGAAACCTAAATATAAAAACTGCTACTGTAGACGAATGCTTCAACCTAGAGGAACAAAATTTGGTGAGCAAAGTGGGATTTGTATACTGATCATTACCACCAAGTATCATCAAGATTGGGTGAAGAAATATTTGCTGGTATTTCAGAAATTCATAATTTCTTAGAAGCTTGGCAACCCCTCTCAATGAAAGTGCTTTTCCACAGTGTGTGCCTAGGACTAATAAAAGAGGAAACAATCCATAGAGACAAAACTGAGAACGCCTTTATTTTGTCAAGTTTCAAAGAGCTACTACAAACCATGTTGGATTTAGAGTTCCAAATTCATCTATCTATACAGGAGAGAACAGAGGGAAACCGAAATATAAAAACTGCTACTGTAGACAAACGCTTCAACCTAGAAGAACAAAATTTGGTGAGCCAAGTGGGATTTGTGTACTGATCATTACCAAAAAGTATCATGAGGACTTGGTGAAAAAATATTTGCTGGTATTTTGGAAACTCGTTATTTCTTAGAAGCTTGGCAACCCATCTCAATGAAAGTGCTTCCACAGTCTGTGCCTAGGGCTACTTGAAGACGAAACAAACCATAGAGACAAAACTGAGAACTCCTTTATTTTGTCAAGTTTCAAAGAGCTACTACAATCCATGTTGGATTTAGAGTTCCAAATTCATCTATCTATATAGGAGAGAACAGAGAGAACCCTAAATATAAAAACTGCTACTGTAGACGAACGCTTCAACCTAGAAGAAAAAATTTGGTGAGCCAAGTGGGATTTGTGTACTGATCATTAGCAACAAGTATCATCAAGATTGGGTGAAAAAATATTTGCTGGTATTTCGGAAACTCATTATTTCTCAGAAGCTTGGCAACCCCTCTCAATGAAATTGCTTTTCCACAGTCTGTGCCTAGGGCTAGGAGAAGAGGAAACAATCCATAAAGACAAAACTGAACACGCTTTTATTTTTCAAGTTTCAAAGAGCTAGTACAAACCATGTTGGATTTAGTGTTCCAAATTCATCTATCTATACAGGAGAGAACAGAGGGAAACCTAAATATAAAAACTGCTACTGTAGACGAACGCTTCAACCTAGAAGAACAAAATTTGGTGAGCCAAGTGGGATTTGTGTACTGATCATTACCACCAAGTAGCATCAAGATTGGGTGAAAAAATATTTGCTGGTATTTCGGAAACTCGTTATTTCTTAGAAGCTTGGCAACCCCTCTCAATGAAAGTGCTTTTCCACAGTCTGTGACTAGGCTACTTGAAGAGGAAACAAACCATGGAGACAAAACTGAGAACTCCTTTATTTTGTCAAGTTTCAAAGAGCTACTAAAAACCATGTTGGATTTAGAGTTCCAAATTCATCTATCTATATATGAGACAACAGAGTGAAACCTAACTATAAAAACTGCTACTGTAGACGAACGCTTCAACCTAGAAGAACAGAATTTGGTGAGCCAAGTGGGATTTGTGTACTGATCTTCAGCAACAGGTATCATCAAGATTTGCTGAAAAAATATTTGCTGGTATTTTGGAAACTCGTTATTTCTTAGAAGCTTGGGAACCCCTCTCAATGAAAGTGCTTTTCCACAGTCTGTGCCTAGGCTATTTGAAGAGGAAACAAACAATAGAGACAAAATTGAGAACTCCTTTATTTTGTCAAGTTTCAAAGAGCTACTACAAACCATGTGGGATTTAGAGTTCCAAATTCATCTATCTATATAGGAGAGAACAAAGAGAAACCTAAATATAAAAACTGCTACTGTAGACGAAAGCTTCAACCTAGAAGAACAAAATTTGGTGAGCCAAGTGGGATTTGTGTACTGATCATCAGCAACAAGTATCATCAAGATTGGCTGAAAACATATTTGCTGGTATTTCGGAAACTCGTTATTTCTTAGAAGCTTGGCAACCCCTCTCAATGAAAGTGCATTTCCACAGTCTGTGCCTAGGGCTACTTGAAGAGGAAACAAACCACAGAGACAAAACTGAGAACTCCTTTTTTTTGTCAAGTTTCAAAGAGCTACTACAAACAATGTTGGATTTAGAGTTCCAAACTCATCTATCTAAATAGGAGAGAACAGAGGGAAACCTAAATATAAAAACTGCTACTGTAGACGAATGCTTCAACCTAGAGGAACAAAATTTGGTGAGAAAAGTGGGATTTGTGTACTGATCATTACCACCAAGTATCATCAAGATTGGGTGAAAAAATATTTGCTGGTATTTCAGAAATTCATAATTTCTTAGAAGCTTGGCGACCCCTCTCAATGAAAGTGCTTTTCCACAGTGTGTGCCTAGGGCTAATAGAAGAGGAAACAATCCATAGAGACAAAACTGAGAACGCCTTTATTTTGTCAAGTTTCAAAGAGCTATTACAAACCATGTTGGATTTAGAGTTCCAAATTCATCTATCTATACAGGAGAGAACAGAGGGAAACCGAAATATAAAAACTGCTACTGTAGACAAACGCTTCAACCTAGAAGAACAAAATTTGGTGAGCCAAGTGGGATTTGTGTACTGATCATTACCACCAAGTATCATCAAGATTGGGTGAAAAAATATTTGCTGGTATTTCGGAAACTCGTTATTTCTTAGAAGCTTGGCAACCCCTCTCAATGAAAGTGGTTTTCCACAATCTGTGCCTAGGGCTACTTGAAGAGGAAACAAACCATGGAGACAAAACTGAGAACTCCTTTATTTTGTCAAGTTTCAAAGAGCTACTACAAACCATCTTGGATTTAGAGTTCCAAATTCATCTATCTATATATGAGACAACAGAGTGAAACCTAACTATAAAAACTGCTACTGTAGACGAACGCTTCAACCTAGAAGAACAGAATTTGGTGAGCCAAGTGGGATTTGTGTACTGATCATCAGCAACAAGTATCATCAAGATTGGCTGAAAACATATTTGCTGGTATTTCGGAAACTCGTTATTTCTTAGAAGCTTGGCAACCCCTCTCAATGAAATTGCTTTTCCACAGTCTGTGAATAGGGCTAAGAGAAGAGGAAACAATCCATAGAGAAAAAACTGAGAACGCTTTTATTTTTCAAGTTTCAACGAGCTAGTACAAACCATGTTGGATTTAGAGTTCCATATTCATCTATCTATACAGGAGAGAACAGAGGGAAACCTAAATATAAAAACTGCTACTGTAGACGAACGCTTCAACCTAGAAGAACAAAATTTGGTGAGCCAAGTGGGATTTGTGTACTTATCATTACCACCAAGTATCATCAAGATTGAGTGAAAAAATATTTGCTGGTATTTCGGAAATTCGTTATTTCTTAGAGCTTGGCAACCCCTCTCAATGAAAGTGCTTTTCCACAGTCTGTGCCAGGGCTACTTGAAGAGGAAACAAACCATAGAGACAAAACTGAGAACTCCTTTATTTTGTCAAATTTCAAAGAGCTACTACAAACCATGTTGGATTTAGAGTTCCAAATTCATCTCTCTATATAGGAGAGAACAGAGTGAAACCTAAATATAAAAACTGCTACTGTAGACGAACGCTTCAACCTAGAAGAACAGAATTTGGTGAGCAAAGTGGGATTTGTGTACTGATCATTTGCAACAAGTATCATCAAGATTGGGTGAAAAAATATTTGCTGGTATTTCGGAAACTAGTAATTTCTTAGAAGCTTGGCATTCCTCTCAATGAAAGTGCTTTTCCACAGTCTGTGACTAGGGCTACTTGAAGAGGAAACAAACGATAGAGACAAAACTGAGAACTCCTTTATTTTGTAAAGTTTCAAAGAGCTACTACAAACCATGTTGGATTTAGAGTTCCAAATTCATCTATCTATATATGAGAGAACAGAGTGAAACCTATATATAAAAACTGCCTCTGTAGACGAACGCTTCAACCTAGAAGAACAGAATTTGGTGAGCCAAGTGGGATTTGTGTACTGATCATCAGCAACAAGTATCATCAAGATTGGCTGAAAACATATTTGCTGGTATTTCGGAAACTCGTTATTTCTTAGAAGCTTGGCAACCCCTCTCAATGAAATTTCTTTTCCACAGTCTGTGCCTAGGCCTCTTGAAGAGGAAACAAACCATACAGGCAAAACTGAGAACTCCTTTATTTTGTCAAGTTTCAAAGAGCTACTAAAAACCATGTTGGATTTAGAGTTCCAAATTCATCTATCTATACAGGAGAGAACAGAGGGAAACCGAAATATAAAAACTGCTACTGTAGACGAACGCTTCAACCTAGAAGAACAAAATTTGGTGAGTCAACTGGGATTTGTGTACTGATCATTACCACCAAGTATCATCAAGATTGGGTGAAAAAATATTTGCTGGTATTTCGGAAACTCGTTATTTCTTAGAAGCTTGGCAACCCCTCTCAATGAAAGTGGTTTTCCACAGTCTGTGACTAGGGCTACTTGAAGAGGAAACAAACCATGGAGACAAAACTGAGAACTCCTTTATTTTGTCAAGTTTCAAAGAGCTACTAAAAACCATGTTGGATTTAGAGTTCCAAATTCATCTATCTATATATGAGACAACAGAGTGAAACCTAACTATAAAAACTGCTACTGTAGACGAACGCTTCAACCTAGAAGAACAGAATTGGGTGAGCCAAGTGGGATTTGTGTACTGATCATCAGCAACAAGTATCATCAAGATTGGCTGAAAAAATATTTGCTGGTATTTTGGAAACTCATTATTTCTTAGAAGCTTGGCAACCCCTCTCAATGAAAGTGCTTTTCCACAGTCTGTGCCTAGGGCTACTTGAAGAGGAAACAAACCATAGAGACAAAACTGAGAACTCCTTTATTTTGTCACGTTTCAAGAGCTACTACAAACCATGTTGGATTTACAGTTCCAAATTCATCTATCTATATAGGAGAGAACAGAGGGAAACCTAAATATAAAAACTGCTACTGTAGACGAACGCTTCAACCTAGAAGAACAGAATTTGTGAGCCAAGTGGGATTTGTGTACTGATCATTACCACCAAGTATCATCAAGATTGGGTGAAAAAATATTTGCTGGTATTTCGGAAACTCGTTATTTCTTAGAGCTTGGCAACCCCTCTCAATGAAAGTGCTTTTCCACAGTCTGTGCCTAGGGCTACTTGAAGAGGAAACAAACCATAGAGACAAAACTGAGAACTCCTTTATTTTGTCAAGTTTCAAAGAGCTACTGCAAACCATGTTGGATTTAGAGTTCCAAATTCATCTATCTATATAGGAGAGAACAGAGTGAAACCTAAATATAAAAACTGCTACTGTAGACGAACGCTTCAACCTAGAAGAACAGAATTTGGTGAGCCAAGTGGGATTTGTGTACTGATCATTAGCAACAAGTATCATCAATATTGGGTGAAAAAATATTTGCTGGTATTTCGGAAACTAGTAATTTCTTAGAAGCTTGGCAACCCTCTCAATGAAAGTGCTTTTCCACAGTCTTTGCCTAGGGCTACTTGAAGAGGAAACAAACCATAGAGACAAAACTGAGAACTCCTTTATTTTGTCAAGTTTCAAAGAGCTACTACAAACCATGTTGGATTTAGAGTTCCAAATTTATCTATCTATATATGAGAGAACAGAGTGAAACCTAAATATAAAAACTGCTACTGTAGACGAACGCTTCAACCTAGAAGAACAGAATTTGGTGAGCCAAGTGGGATTTGTGTACTGATCATCAGCAACAAGTATCATCAAGATTGGCTGAAAACATATTTGCTGGTATTTCGGAAACTCGTTATTTCTTGGAAGCTTGGCAACCCCTCTCAATGAAATTGCTTTTCCACAGTCTGTGCCTAGGGCTACTTGAAGAGGAAACAAACCTTAGAGACAAAACTGAGAATTCCTTTATTTTGTCAAGTTTCAAAGAGCTACTAAAAACCATGTTGGATTTAGAGTTCCAAATTCATCTATCTATACAGGAGAGAACAGAGGGAAACCGAAATATAAAAACTGCTACTGTAGACGAACGCTTCAACCTAGAAGAACAAAATTTGGTGAGCCAGGTGGGATTTGAGTACTGATCATTACCAAAAAGTATCATCAGGACTGGGTGAAAAAATATTTGCTGGTATTTTGGAAACTCGTTATTTCTTAGAAGCTTGGCAACCCATCTCAATGAAAGTGCTTCCACAGTCTGTGCCTAGGGCTACTTGAAGACGAAACAAACCATAGAGACAAAACTGAGAACTCCTTTATTTTGTCAAGTTTCAAAGAGCTACTACAATCCATGTTGGATTTAGAGTTCCAAATTCATCTATCTATATAAAAGAGAACAGAGAGAACCCTAAATATAAAAACTGCTACTGTAGACGAACGCTTCAACCTAGAAGAACAAAATTTGGTGAGCCAAGTGGGATTTGTGTACTGATCATTAGCAAAAAGTATCATCAAGATTGGGTGAAAAAATATTTGCTGGTATTTCGGAAACTCATTATTTCTTAGAAGCTTGGCAACCCCTCTCAATGAAATTGCTTTTCCACAGTCTGTGCCTAGGGCTAAGAGAAGAGGAAACAATCCATAGAGACAAAACTGAGAACGCTTTTATTTTTCACGTTTCAAAGAGCTAGTACAAACCATGTTGGATTTAGAGTTCCAAATTCATCTATCTATACAGGAGAGAACAGAGGGAAACCTAAATATAAAAACTGCTACTGTAGACGAACGCTTCAACCTAGAAGAACAAAATTTGGTGAGCCATGTGGGATTTGTGTACTGATCATTACCACCAAGTATCATCAAGATTGGGTGAAAAAATATTTGCTGGTATTTCGGAAACTCGTTATTTCTTAGAAGCTTGGCAACCCCTCTCAATAAAAGTGGTTTTCCACAGTCTGTGCCTAGGGCTACTTGAAGAGGAAACAAACCATAGTGACAAAACTGAGAACTCTTTATTTTGTCAAGTTTCAAAGAGCTACTACAAACCATGTTGGATTTAGAGTTCCAAATTCATCTATCTATATAGGAGAGAACAGAGAGAAACCTAAATATAAAAACTGCTACTGTAGACGAACGCTTCAACCTAGAAGAACAGAATTTGGTGAGCCAAGTGGGATTTGTGTACTGATCATTAGCAACAAGTATCATCAAGATTGGGTGAAAAAATATTTGCTGGTATTTCGGAAACTAGTAATTTCTTAGAAGCTTGGCAACCCTCTCAATGAAAGTGCTTTTCCACAGTCTGTGATTAGGGCTACTTGAAGAGGAAACAAACCATAGAGACAAAACTGAGAACTCCTTTATTTTGTCAAGTTTCAAAGAGCTACTACAAACCATGTTGGATTTAGAGTTCCAAATTCATCTATCTATATATGAGAGAACACAGTGAAACCTAAATATAAAAACTGCTACTGTAGACGAACGCTTCAACCTAGAAGAACAGAATTTGGTTAGCCAAGTGGGATTTGTGTACTGATCATCAGCAACAAGTATCATCAAGATTGGCTGAAAACATATTTGCTGGTATTTCGGAAACTCATTATTTCTTAGAAGCTTGGCAACCCCTCTCAATGAAATTGCTTTTCCACAGTCTGTGCCTAGGGCTAAGAGAAGAGGAAACAATCCATAGAGACAAAACTGAGAACGCTTTTATTTTTCACGTTTCAAAGAGCTAGTACAAACCATGTTGGATTTAGAGTTCCAAATTCATCTATCTATACAGGAGAGAACAGAGGGAAACCTAAATATAAAAACTGCTACTGTAGACGAACGCTTCAACCTAGAAGAACAAAATTTGGTGAGCCATGTGGGATTTGTGTACTGATCATTACCACCAAGTATCATCAAGATTGGGTGAAAAAATATTTGCTGGTATTTCGGAAACTCGTTATTTCTTAGAAGCTTGGCAACCCCTCTCATGAAAGTGGTTTTCCACAGTCTGTGCCTAGGGCTACTTGAAGAGGAAACAAACCATAGAGACAAAACTGAGAACTCCTTTATTTTGTCAAGTTTCAAAGAGCTACTACAAACCATGTTGGATTTAGAGTTCCAAATTCATCTATCTATATATGAGACAACAGAGTGAAACCTAACTATAAAAACTGCTACTGTAGACGAACGCTTCAACCTAGAAGAACATAATTTGGTGAGCCAAGTGGGATTTGTGTACTGATCATCAGCAACAAGTATCATCAAGATTGGCTGAAAACATATTTGCTGGTATTTTGGAAACTCGTTATTTCTTAGAAGCTTGGCAACCCCTCTCAATGAAAGTGCTTTTCCACAGTCTGTGCCTAGGGCTACTTGAAGAGGAAACAATCCATAGCGACAAAACTGAGAACTCCTTTATTTTGTCACGTTTCAAGAGCTACTACAAACCATGTTGGATTTACAGTTCAAATTCATCTATCTATATAGGAGAGAACAGAGGGAAACCTAAATATAAAACTGCTACTGTAGACGAACGCTTCAACCTAGAAGAACAGAATTTGGTGAGAAAAGTGGGATTTGTGTACTGATCTTCAGCAACAGGTATCATCAAGATTGGCTGAAAAAATATTTGCTGGTATTTCGGAAACTCGTTATTTCTTAGAAGCTTGGCAACCCCTCTCAATGAAAGTGCTTTTCCACAGTCTGTGCCTAGGGCTACTTGAAGAGGAAGCAAACCATAGAGACAAAATTGAGAACTCCTTTATTTTGTCAAGTTTCAAAGAGCTACTACAAACCATGTGGGATTTAGAGTTCCAAATTCATCTATCTATATAGGAGAGAACAGAGAGAAACCTAAATATAAAAACTGCTACTGTAGACGAACGCTTCAACCTAGAAGAACAAAATTTGGTGAGCCAAGTGGTATTTGTGTACTGATCATCAGCAACAAGTATCATCAAGATTGGCTGAAAACATATTTGCTGGTATTTCGGAAACTCGTTATTTCTTAGAGGCTCGGCAACCCCTCTCAATGAAAGTGCTTTTCCACAGTCTGTGCCTAGGGCTACTTGAAGAGGAAACAAACCATAGAGACAAAACTGAGAACTCCTTTTTTTTGTCAAGTTTCAAAGAGCTACTAAAAACCATGTTGGATTTAGAGTTCCAAATTCATCTATCTAAATAGGAGAGAACAGAGGGAAACCTAAATATAAAAACTGCTACTGTAGACGAATGCTTCAACCTAGAGGAACAAAATTTGGTGAGCAAAGTGGGATTTGGGTACTGATCATTACCACCAAGTATCATCAAGATTGGGTGAAAAAATATTTGCTGGTATTTCAGAAATTCATAATTTCTTAGAAGCTTGGCAACCCCTCTCAATGAAAGTGGTTTTCCACAGTGTGTACCTAGGGCTAATAGAAGAGGAAACAATCCATAGAGACAAAACTGAGAACGCCTTTATTTTGTCAAGTTTCAAAGAGCTACTACAAACCATGTTGGATTTAGAGTTCCAAATTCATCTATCTATACAGGAGAGAACAGAGGGAAACCGAAATATAAAAACTGCTACTGTAGACAAACTCTTCAACCTAGAAGAACAAAACTTGGTGAGCCAAGTGGGATTTGTGTACTGATCATTACCAAAAAGTATCATGAGGACTTGTGAAAAAATATTTGCTGGTATATTGGAAACTCGTTATTTCTTAGAAGCTTGGCAACCCATCTCAATGAAAGTGCTTCCACAGTCTGTGCCTAGGGCTACTTGAAGACGAAACAAACCATAGAGACAAAACTGAGAACTCCTTTATTTTTTCAAGTTTCAAAGAGCTACTACAATCCATGTTGGATTTAGAGTTCCAAATTCATCTATCTATATAGGAGAGAACAGAGAGAACCCTAAATATAAAAACTGCTACTGTAGACGAACGCTTCAACCTAGAAGAACAAAATTTGGTGAGCCAAGTGGGATTTGTGTACTGATCATTAGCAACAAGTATCATCAAGATTGGGTGAAAAAACTATTTGCCGGTATTTCGGAAACTCGTTATTTCTTAGAAGCTTGGCAACCCCTCTCAATGAAATTGCCTTTTCCACAGTCTGTGAATAGGGCTAAGAGAAGAGGAAACAATCCATAGAGACAAAACTGAGAACGCTTTTATTTTTCAAGTTTCAACGAGCTAGTACAAACCATGTTGGATTTAGAGTTCCAAATTCATCTATCTATACAGGAGAGAACAGAGGGAAACCTAAATATAAAAACTGCTACTGTAGACGAACGCTTCAACCTAGAAGAACAAAATTTGGTGAGCCAAGTGGGATTTGTGTACTGATCATTACCACCAAGTATCATCAAGATTGGGTGAAAAAATATTTGCTGGTATTTCGGAAACTCGTTATTTCTTAGAGCTTGGCAACCCCTCTCAATGAAAGTGCTTTTCCACAGTCTGTGCCTAGGGCTACTTGAAGAGGAAACAAACCATAGAGACAAAACTGAGAACTCCTTTATTTTGTCAAGTTTCAAAGAGCTACTACAAACCATGTTGGATTTAGAGTTCCAAATTCATCTATCTATATATGAGACAACAGAGTGAAACCTAACTATAAAAACTGCTACTGTAGACGAACGCTTCAACCTAGAAGAACAGAATTTGGTGAGCCAAGTGGGATTTGTGTACTGATCATCAGCAACAAGTATCATCAAGATTGGCTGAAAACATATTTGCTGGTATTTTAGAAACTCGTTATTTCTTAGAAGCTTGGCAACCCCTCTCAATGAAAGTGCTTTTCCACAGTCTGTGCCTAGGGCTACTTGAAGAGGAAACAAACCATAGAGACAAAACTGAGAACTCCTTTATTTTGTCACGTTTCAAGAGCTACTACAAACCATGTTGGATTTACAGTTCCAAATTCATCTATCTAAATAGGAGAGAACAGAGGGAAACCTAAATATAAAAACTGCTACTGTAAGACGAATGCTTCAACCTAGAGGAACAAAATTTGGTGAGCAAAGTGGATTTGTGTACTGATCAGTACCACCAAGTATCATCAAGATTGGGTGAAAAAATATTTGCTGGTATTTCAGAAATTCATAATTTCTTAGAAGCTTGGCAACCCCTCTCAATGAAAGTGCTTTTCCACAGTGTGTGCCTAGGGCTAATAGAAGAGGAAACAATCCATAGAGACAAAACTGAGAACGCCTTTATTTTGTCAAGTTTCAAAGAGCTACTACAAACCATGTTGGATTTAGAGTTCCAAATTCATCTATCTATACAGGAGAGAACAGAGGGAAACCGAAATATAAAAACTGCTACTGTAGACAAACGCTTCAACCTAGAAGAACAAAATTTGGTGAGCCAAGTGGGATTTGTGTACTGATCATTAGCAACAAGTATCATCAAGAATTGGGTGAAAAAATATTTGCTGGTATTTCGGAAACTCATTATTTCTTAGAAGCTTGGCAACCCCTCTCAATGAAATTGCTTTTCCACAGTCTGTGCCTAGGGCTAAGAGAAGAGGAAACAATCCATAGAGACAAAACTGAGAACGCTTTTATTTTTCACGTTTCAAAGAGCTAGTACAAACCATGTTGGATTTAGAGTTCCAAATTCATCTATCTATACAGGAGAGAACAGAGGGAAACCTAAATATAAAAACTGCTACTGTAGACGAACGCTTCAACCTAGAAGAACAAAATTTGGTGAGCCATGTGGGATTTGTGTACTGATCATTACCACCAAGTATCATCAAGATTGGGTGAAAAAATATTTGCTGGTATTTCGGAAACTCGTTATTTCTTAGAAGCTTGGCAACCCCTCTCAATGAAAGTGGTTTTCCACAGTCTGTGCCTAGGGCTACTTGAAGAGGAAACAAACCATAGAGACAAAACTGAGAACTCCTTTATTTTGTCAAGTTTCAAAGAGCTACTACAAACCATGTTGGATTTAGAGTTCCAAATTCATCTATCTATATATGAGACAACAGAGTGAAACCTAACTATAAAAACTGCTACTGTAGACGAACGCTTCAACCTAGAAGAACAGAATTTGGTGAGCCAAGTGGGATTTGTGTACTGATCATCAGCAACAAGTATCATCAAGATTGGCTGAAAACATATTTGCTGGTATTTTGGAAACTCGTTATTTCTTAGAAGCTTGGCAACCCCTCTCAATGAAAGTGCTTTTCCACAGTCTGTGCTAGGGCTACTTGAAGAGGAAACAAACCATAGCGACAAAACTGAGAACTCCTTTATTTTGTCACGTTTCAAGAGCTACTACAAACCATGTTGGATTTACAGTTCCAAATTCATCCTATCTATATAGGAGAGAACAGAGGGAACCTAAATATAAAACTGCTACTGTAGACGAACGCTTCAACCTAGAAGAACAGAATTTGGTGAGCCAAGTGGGATTTGTGTACTGATCTTCAGCAACAGGTATCATCAAGATTGGCTGAAAAAATATTTGCTGGTATTTCGGAAACTCGTTATTTCTTAGAAGCTTGGCAACCCCTCTCAATGAAAGTGCTTTTCCACAGTCTGTGCCTAGGGCTACTTGAAGAGGAAGCAAACCATAGAGACAAAATTGAGAACTCCTTTATTTTGTCAAGTTTCAAAGAGCTACTACAAACCATGTGGGATTTAGAGTTCCAAATTCATCTATCTATATAGGAGAGAACAGAGAGAAACCTAAATATAAAAACTGCTACTGTAGACGAACGCTTCAACCTAGAAGAACAAAATTTGGTGAGCCAAGTGGTATTTGTGTACTGATCATCAGCAACAAGTATCATCAAGATTGGCTGAAAACATATTTGCTGGTATTTCGGAAACTCGTTATTTCTTAGAGGCTCGGCAACCCCTCTCAATGAAAGTGCTTTTCCACAGTCTGTGCCTAGGGCTACTTGAAGAGGAAACAAACCATAGAGACAAAACTGAGAACTCCTTTTTTTGTCAATTTTCAAAGAGCTACTAAAAACCATGTTGGATTTAGAGTTCCAAATTCATCTATCTATATATGAGAGAACAGAGTGAAACCTAAATATAAAAACTGCTACTGTAGACGAACGCTTCAACCTAGAAGAACAGAATTTGTGAGCCAAGTGGGATTTGTGTACTGATCATTACCACCAAGTATCATCAAGATTGGGTGAAAAAATATTTGCTGGTATTTCGGAAACTCGTTATTTCTTAGAGCTTGGCAACCCCTCTCAATGAAAGTGCTTTTCCACAGTCTGTGCCTAGGGCTACTTGAAGAGGAAACAAACCATAGAGACAAAACTGAGAACTCCTTTATTTTGTCAAGTTTCAAAGAGCTACTGCAAACCATGTTGGATTTAGAGTTCCAAATTCATCTATCTATATAGGAGAGAACAGAGTGAAACCTAAATATAAAAACTGCTACTGTAGACGAACGCTTCAACCTAGAAGAACAGAATTTGGTGAGCCAAGTGGGATTTGTGTACTGATCATTAGCAACAAGTATCATCAAGATTGGGTGAAAAAATATTTGCTGGTATTTCGGAAACTAGTAATTTCTTAGAAGCTTGGCAACCCTCTCAATGAAAGTGCTTTTCCACAGTCTGTGACTAGGGCTACTTGAAGAGGAAACAAACCATAGAGACAAAACTGAGAACTCCTTTATTTTGTCAAGTTTCAAAGAGCTACTACAAACCATGTTGGATTTAGAGTTCCAAATTTATCTATCTATATATGAGAGAACAGAGTGAAACCTAAATATAAAAACTGCTACTGTAGACGAACGCTTCAACCTAGAAGAACAGAATTTGGTGAGCCAAGTGGGATTTGTGTACTGATCATCAGCAACAAGTATCATCAAGATTGGCTGAAAACATATTTGCTGGTATTTCGGAAACTCGTTATTTCTTGGAAGCTTGGCAACCCCTCTCAATGAAATTGCTTTTCCACAGTCTGTGCCTAGGGCTACTTGAAGAGGAAACAAACCTTAGAGACAAAACTGAGAATTCCTTTATTTTGTCAAGTTTCAAAGAGCTACTAAAAACCATGTTGGATTTAGAGTTCCAAATTCATCTATCTATACAGGAGAGAACAGAGGGAAACCGAAATATAAAAACTGCTACTGTAGACGAACGCTTCAACCTAGAAGAACAAAATTTGGTGAGCCAAGTGGGATTTGAGTACTGATCATTACCAAAAAGTATCATCAGGACTGGGTGAAAAAATATTTGCTGGTATTTTGGAAACTCGTTATTTCTTAGAAGCTTGGCAACCCATCTCAATGAAAGTGCTTCGACAGTCTGTGCCTAGGGCTACTTGAAGACGAAACAAACCATAGAGACAAAACTGAGAACTCCTTTATTTTGTCAAGTTTCAAAGAGCTACTACAATCCATGTTGGATTTAGAGTTCCAAATTCATCTATCTATATAAAAGAGAACAGAGAGAACCCTAAATATAAAAACTGCTACTGTAGACGAACGCTTCAACCTAGAAGAACAAAATTTGGTGAGCCAAGTGGGATTTGTGTACTGATCATTAGCAACAAGTATCATCAAGATTGGGTGAAAAAATATTTGCTGGTATTTCGGAAACTCATTATTTCTTAGAAGCTTGGCAACCCCTCTCAATGAAATTGCTTTTCCACAGTCTGTGCCTAGGGCTAAGAGAAGAGGAAACAATCCATAGAGACAAAACTGAGAACGCTTTTATTTTTCACGTTTCAAAGAGCTAGTACAAACCATGTTGGATTTAGAGTTCCAAATTCATCTATCTATACAGGAGAGAACAGAGGGAAACCTAAATATAAAAACTGCTACTGTAGACGAACGCTTCAACCTAGAAGAACAAAATTTGGTGAGCCATGTGGGATTTGTGTACTGATCATTACCACCAAGTATCATCAAGATTGGGTGAAAAAATATTTGCTGGTATTTCGGAAACTCGTTATTTCTTAGAAGCTTGGCAAACCCTCTCAATAAAAGTGGTATTCCACAGTCTGTGCCTAGGGCTACTTGAAGAGGAAACAAACCATAGTGACAAAACTGAGAACTCTTTATTTTGTCAAGTTTCAAAGAGCTACTACAAACCATGTTGGATTTAGAGTTCCAAATTCATCTATCTATATAGGAGAGAACAGAGAGAAACCTAAATATAAAAACTGCTACTGTAGACGAACGCTTCAACCTAGAAGAACAGAATTTGGTGAGCCAAGTGGGATTTGTGTACTGATCATTAGCAACAAGTATCATCAAGATTGGGTGAAAAAATATTTGCTGGTATTTCGGAAACTAGTAATTTCTTAGAAGCTTGGCAACCCTCTCAATGAAAGTGCTTTTCCACAGTCTGTGATTAGGGCTACTTGAAGAGGAAACAAACCATAGAGACAAAACTGAGAACTCCTTTATTTTGTCAAGTTTCAAAGAGCTACTACAAACCATGTTGGATTTAGAGTTCCAAATTCATCTATCTATATATGAGAGAACACAGTGAAACCTAAATATAAAAACTGCTACTGTAGACGAACGCTTCAACCTAGAAGAACAGAATTTGGTTAGCCAAGTGGGATTTGTGTACTGATCATCAGCAACAAGTATCATCAAGATTGGCTGAAAACATATTTGCTGGTATTTCGGAAACTCATTATTTCTTAGAAGCTTGGCAACCCCTCTCAATGAAATTGCTTTTCCACAGTCTGTGCCTAGGGCTAAGAGAAGAGGAAACAATCCATAGAGACAAAACTGAGAACGCTTTTATTTTTCACGTTTCAAAGAGCTAGTACAAACCATGTTGGATTTAGAGTTCCAAATTCATCTATCTATACAGGAGAGAACAGAGGGAAACCTAAATATAAAAACTGCTACTGTAGACGAACGCTTCAACCTAGAAGAACAAAATTTGGTGAGCCATGTGGGATTTGTGTACTGATCATTACCACCAAGTATCATCAAGATTGGGTGAAAAAATATTTGCTGGTATTTCGGAAACTCGTTATTTCTTAGAAGCTTGGCAACCCCTCTCAATGAAAGTGGTTTTCCACAGTCTGTGCCTAGGGCTACTTGAAGAGGAAACAAACCATAGAGACAAAACTGAGAACTCCTTTATTTTGTCAAGTTTCAAAGAGCTACTACAAACCATGTTGGATTTAGAGTTCCAAATTCATCTATCTATATATGAGACAACAGAGTGAAACCTAACTATAAAAACTGCTACTGTAGACGAACGCTTCAACCTAGAAGAACAGAATTTGGTGAGCCAAGTGGGATTTGTGTACTGATCATCAGCAACAAGTATCATCAAGATTGGCTGAAAACATATTTGCTGGTATTTTGGAAACTCGTTATTTCTTAGAAGCTTGGCAACCCCTCTCAATGAAAGTGCTTTTCCACAGTCTGTGCCTAGGGCTACTTGAAGAGGAAACAAACCATAGCGACAAAACTGAGAACTCCTTTATTTTGTCACGTTTCAAGAGCTACTACAAACCATGTTGGATTTACAGTTCCAAATTCATCTATCTATATAGGAGAGAACAGAGGGAAACCTAAATATAAAACTGCTACTGTAGACGAACGCTTCAACCTAGAAGAACAGAATTTGGTGAGCCAAGTGGGATTTGTGTACTGATCTTCAGCAACAGGTATCATCAAGATTGGCTGAAAAAATATTTGCTGGTATTTCGGAAACTCGTTATTTCTTAGAAGCTTGGCAACCCCTCTCAATGAAAGTGCTTTTCCACAGTCTGTGCCTAGGGCTACTTGAAGAGGAAGCAAACCATAGAGACAAAATTGAGAACTCCTTTATTTTGTCAAGTTTCAAAGAGCTACTACAAACCATGTGGGATTTAGAGTTCCAAATTCATCTATCTATATAGGAGAGAACAGAGAGAAACCTAAATATAAAAACTGCTACTGTAGACGAACGCTTCAACCTAGAAGAACAAAATTTGGTGAGCCAAGTGGTATTTGTGTACTGATCATCAGCAACAAGTATCATCAAGATTGGCTGAAAACATATTTGCTGGTATTTCGGAAACTCGTTATTTCTTAGAGGCTCGGCAACCCCTCTCAATGAAAGTGCTTTTCCACAGTCTGTGCCTAGGGCTACTTGAAGAGGAAACAAACCATAGAGACAAAACTGAGAACTCCTTTTTTTTGTCAAGTTTCAAAGAGCTACTAAAAACCATGTTGGATTTAGAGTTCCAAATTCATCTATCTAAATAGGAGAGAACAGAGGGAAACCTAAATATAAAAACTGCTACTGTAGACGAATGCTTCAACCTAGAGGAACAAAATTTGGTGAGCAAAGTGGGATTTGGGTACTGATCATTACCACCAAGTATCATCAAGATTGGGTGAAAAAATATTTGCTGGTATTTCAGAAATTCATAATTTCTTAGAAGCTTGGCAACCCCTCTCAATGAAAGTGGTTTTCCACAGTGTGTACCTAGGGCTAATAGAAGAGGAAACAATCCATAGAGACAAAACTGAGAACGCCTTTATTTTGTCAAGTTTCAAAGAGATACTACAAACCATGTTGGATTTAGAGTTCCAAATTCATCTATCTATACAGGAGAGAACAGAGGGAAACCGAAATATAAAAACTGCTACTGTAGACAAACTCTTCAACCTAGAAGAACAAAACTTGGTGAGCCAAGTGGGATTTGTGTACTGATCATTACCAAAAAGTATCATGAGGACTTGGTGAAAAAATATTTGCTGGTATTTTGGAAACTCGTTATTTCTTAGAAGCTTGGCAACCCATCTCAATGAAAGTGCTTCCACAGTCTGTGCCTAGGGCTACTTGAAGACGAAACAAACCATAGAGACAAAACTGAGAACTCCTTTATTTTGTCAAGTTTCAAAGAGCTACTACAATCCATGTTGGATTTAGAGTTCCAAATTCATCTATCTATATAGGAGAGAACAGAGAGAACCCTAAATATAAAAACTGCTACTGTAGACGAACGCTTCAACCTAGAAGAACAAAATTTGGTGAGCCAAGTGGGATTTGTGTACTGATCATTAGCAACAAGTATCATCAAGATTGGGTGAAAAAACTATTTGCCGGTATTTCGGAAACTCGTTATTTCTTAGAAGCTTGGCAACCCCTCTCAATGAAATTGCTTTTCCACAGTCTGTGAATAGGGCTAAGAGAAGAGGAAACAATCCATAGAGACAAAACTGAGAACGCTTTTATTTTTCAAGTTTCAACGAGCTAGTAAAACCATGTTGGATTTAGAGTTCCAAATTCATCTATCTATACAGGAGAGAACAGAGGGAAACCTAAATATAAAAACTGCTACTGTAGACGAACGCTTCAACCTAGAAGAACAAAATTTGGTGAGCCAAGTGGGATTTGTGTCCTGATCATTACCACCAAGTATCATCAAGATTGGGTGAAAAAATATTTGCTGGTATTTCGGAAACTCGTTATTTCTTAGAGCTTGGCAACCCCTCTCAATGAAAGTGCTTTTCCACAGTCTGTGCCTAGGGCTACTTGAAGAGGAAACAAACCATAGAGACAAAACTGAGAACTCCTTTATTTTGTCAAGTTTCAAAGAGCTACTACAAACCATGTTGGATTTAGAGTTCCAAATTCATCTATCTATATATGAGACAACAGAGTGAAACCTAACTATAAAAACTGCTACTGTAGACGAACGCTTCAACCTAGAAGAACAGAATTTGGTGAGCCAAGTGGGATTTGTGTACTGATCATCAGCAACAAGTATCATCAAGATTGGCTGAAAACATATTTGCTGGTATTTTGGAAACTCGTTATTTCTTAGAAGCTTGGCAACCCCTCTCAATGAAAGTGCTTTTCCACAGTCTGTGCCTAGGGCTACTTGAAGAGGAAACAAACCATAGAGACAAAACTGAGAACTCCTTTATTTTGTCACGTTTCAAGAGCTACTACAAACCATGTTGGATTTACAGTTCCAAATTCATCTATCTAAATAGGAGAGAACAGAGGGAAACCTAAATATAAAAACTGCTACTGTAGACGAATGCTTCAACCTAGAGGAACAAAATTTGGTGAGCAAAGTGGGATTTGTGTACTGATCAGTACCACCAAGTATCATCAAGATTGGGTGAAAAAATATTTGCTGGTATTTCAGAAATTCATAATTTCTTAGAAGCTTGGCAACCCCTCTCAATGAAAGTGCTTTTCCACAGTGTGTGCCTAGGGCTAATAGAAGAGGAAACAATCCATAGAGGCAAAACTGAGAACGCCTTTATTTTGTCAAGTTTCAAAGAGCTACTACAATCCATGTTGGATTTAGAGTTCCAAATTCATCTATCTATATAGGAGAGAACAGAGAGAACCCTAAATATAAAAACTGCTACTGTACACGAACGCTTCAACCTAGAAGAACAAAATTTGGTGAGCCAAGTGGGATTTGTGTACTGATCATTAGCAACAAGTATCATCAAGATTGGGTGAAAAAACTATTTGCCGGTATTTCGGAAACTCGTTATTTCTTAGAAGCTTGGCAACCCCTCTCAATGAAATTGCTTTTCCACAGTCTGTGAATAGGGCTAAGAGAAGAGGAAACAATCCATAGAGACAAAACTGAGAACGCTTTTATTTTTCAAGTTTCAACGAGCTAGTACAAACCATGTTGGATTTAGAGTTCCAAATTCATCTATCTATACAGGAGAGAACAGAGGGAAACCTAAATATAAAAACTGCTACTGTAGACGAACGCTTCAACCTAGAAGAACAAAATTTGGTGAGCCAAGTGGGATTTGTGTACTGATCATTACCACCAAGTATCATCAAGATTGGGTGAAAAAATATTTGCTGGTATTTCGGAAACTCGTTATTTCTTAGAGCTTGGCAACCCCTCTCAATGAAAGTGCTTTTCCACAGTCTGTGCCTAGGGCTACTTGAAGAGGAAACAAACCATAGAGACAAAACTGAGAACTCCTTTATTTTGTCAAGTTTCAAAGAGCTACTACAAACCATGTTGGATTTAGAGTTCCAAATTCATCTATCTATATATGAGACAACAGAGTGAAACCTAACTATAAAAACTGCTACTGTAGACGAACGCTTCAACCTAGAAGAACAGAATTTGGTGAGCCAAGTGGGATTTGTGTACTGATCATCAGCAACAAGTATCATCAAGATTGGCTGAAAACATATTTGCTGGTATTTTGGAAACTCGTTATTTCTTAGAAGCTTGGCAACCCCTCTCAATGAAAGTGCTTTTCCACAGTCTGTGCCTAGGGCTACTTGAAGAGGAAACAAACCATAGCGACAAAACTGAGAACTCCTTTATTTTGTCACGTTTCAAGAGCTACTACAAACCATGTTGGATTTACAGTTCCAAATTCATCTATCTATATAGGAGAGAACAGAGGGAAACCTAAATATAAAACTGCTACTGTAGACGAACGCTTCAACCTAGAAGAACAGAATTTGGTGAGCCAAGTGGGATTTGTGTACTGATCTTCAGCAACAGGTATCATCAAGATTGGCTGAAAAAATATTTGCTGGTATTTCGGAAACTCGTTATTTCTTAGAAGCTTGGCAACCCCTCTCAATGAAAGTGCTTTTCCACAGTCTGTGCCTAGGGCTACTTGAAGAGGAAGCAAACCATAGAGACAAAATTGAGAACTCCTTTATTTTGTCAAGTTTCAAAGAGCTACTACAAACCATGTGGGATTTAGAGTTCCAAATTCATCTATCTATATAGGAGAGAACAGAGAGAAACCTAAATATAAAAACTGCTACTGTAGACGAACGCTTCAACCTAGAAGAACAAAATTTGGTGAGCCAAGTGGTATTTGTGTACTGATCATCAGCAACAAGTATCATCAAGATTGGCTGAAAACATATTTGCTGGTATTTCGGAAACTCGTTATTTCTTAGAGGCTCGGCAACCCCTCTCAATGAAAGTGCTTTTCTACAGTCTGTGCCTAGGGCTACTTGAAGAGGAAACAAACCATAGAGACAAACTGAGAACTCCTTTTTTTTGTCAAGTTTCAAAGAGCTACTAAAAACCATGTTGGATTTAGAGTTCCAAATTCATCTATCTAAATAGGAGAGAACAGAGGGAAACCTAAATATAAAACTGCTACTGTAGACGAATGCTTCAACCTAGAGGAACAAAATTTGGTGAGCAAAGTGGGATTTGGGTACTGATCATTACCACCAAGTATCATCAAGATTGGGTAAAAAATATTTGCTGGTATTTCAGAAATTCATAATTTCTTAGAAGCTTGGCAACCCCTCTCAATGAAAGTGGTTTTCCACAGTGTGTACCTAGGGCTAATAGAAGAGGAAACAATCCATAGAGACAAAACTGAGAACGCCTTTATTTTGTCAAGTTTCAAAGAGCTACTACAAACCATGTTGGATTTAGAGTTCCAAATTCATCTATCTATACAGGAGAGAACAGAGGGAAACCGAAATATAAAAACTGCTACTGTAGACAAACTCTTCAACCTAGAAGAAACAAAACTTGGTGAGCCAAGTGGGATTTGTGTACTGATCATTACCAAAAAGTATCATGAGGACTTGGTGAAAAAATATTTGCTGGTATTTTGGAAACTCGTTATTTCTTAGAAGCTTGGCAACCCATCTCAATGAAAGTGCTTCCACAGTCTGTGCCTAGGGCTACTTGAAGACGAAACAAACCATAGAGACAAAACTGAGAACTCCTTTATTTTGTCAAGTTTCAAAGAGCTACTACAATCCATGTTGGATTTAGAGTTCCAAATTCATCTATCTATATAGGAGAGAACAGAGAGAACCCTAAATATAAAAACTGCTACTGTAGACGAACGCTTCAACCTAGAAGAACAAAATTTGGTGAGCCAAGTGGGATTTGTGTACTGATCATTAGCAACAAGTATCATCAAGATTGGGTGAAAAACTATTTGCCGGTATTTCGGAAACTCGTTATTTCTTAGAAGCTTGGCAACCCCTCTCAATGAAATTGCTTTTCCACAGTCTGTGAATAGGGCTAAGAGAAGAGGAAACAATCCATAGAGACAAAACTGAGAACGCTTTTATTTTTCAAGTTTCAACGAGCTAGTACAAACCATGTTGGATTTAGAGTTCCAAATTCATCTATCTATACAGGAGAGAACAGAGGGAAACCTAAATATAAAAACTGCTACTGTAGACGAACGCTTCAACCTAGAAGAACAAAATTTGGTGAGCCAAGTGGGATTGTGTACTGATCATTACCACCAAGTATCATCAAGATTGGGTGAAAAAATATTTGCTGGTATTTCGGAAACTCGTTATTTCTTAGAGCTTGGCAACCCCTCTCAATGAAAGTGCTTTTCCACAGTCTGTGCCTAGGGCTACTTGAAGAGGAAACAAACCATAGAGACAAAACTGAGAACTCCTTTATTTTGTCAAGTTTCAAAGAGCTACTACAAACCATGTTGGATTTAGAGTTCCAAATTCATCTATCTATATATGAGACAACAGAGTGAAACCTAACTATAAAAACTGCTACTGTAGACGAACGCTTCAACCTAGAAGAACAGAATTTGGTGAGCCAAGTGGGATTTGTGTACTGATCATCAGCAACAAGTATCATCAAGATTGGCTGAAAACATATTTGCTGGTATTTTGGAAACTCGTTATTTCTTAGAAGCTTGGCAACCCCTCTCAATGAAAGTGCTTTTCCACAGTCTGTGCCTAGGGCTACTTGAAGAGGAAACAAACCATAGAGACAAAACTGAGAACTCCTTTATTTTGTCACGTTTCAAGAGCTACTACAAACCATGTTGGATTTACAGTTCCAAATTCATCTATCTAAATAGGAGAGAACAGAGGAAACCTAAATATAAAAACTGCTACTGTAGACGAATGCTTCAACCTAGAGGAACAAAATTTGGTGAGCAAAGTGGGATTTGTGTACTGATCAGTACCACCAAGTATCATCAAGATTGGGTGAAAAAATATTTGCTGGTATTTCAGAAATTCATAATTTCTTAGAAGCTGGCAACCCCTCTCAATGAAAGTGCTTTTCCACAGTGTGTGCCTAGGGCTAATAGAAGAGGAAACAATCCATAGAGGCAAAACTGAGAACGCCTTTATTTTGTCAAGTTTCAAAGAGCTACTACAAACCATGTTGGATTTAGAGTTCCAAATTCATCTATCTATACAGGAGAGAACAGAGGGAAACCGAAATATAAAAACTGCTACTGTAGACAAACGCTTCAACCTAGAAGAACAAAATTTGGTGAGCCAAGTGGGATTTGTGTACTGATCATTAGCAACAAGTATCATCAAGATTGGGTGAAAAAATATTTGCTGGTATTTCGGAAACTCATTATTTCTTAGAAGCTTGGCAACCCCTCTCAATGAAATTGCTTTTCCACAGTCTGTGCCTAGGGCTAAGAGAAGAGGAAACAATCCATAGAGACAAAACTGAGAACGCTTTTATTTTTCACGTTTCAAAGAGCTAGTACAAACCATGTTGGATTTAGAGTTCCAAATTCATCTATCTATACAGGAGAGAACAGAGGGAAACCTAAATATAAAAACTGCTACTGTAGACGAACGCTTCAACCTAGAAGAACAAAATTTGGTGAGCCATGTGGGATTTGTGTACTGATCATTACCACCAAGTATCATCAAGATTGGGTGAAAAAATATTTGCTGGTATTTCGGAAACTCGTTATTTCTTAGAAGCTTGGCAACCCCTCTCAATGAAAGTGGTTTTCCACAGTCTGTGCCTAGGGCTACTTGAAGAGGAAACAAACCATAGAGACAAAACTGAGAACTCCTTTATTTTGTCAAGTTTCAAAGAGCTACTACAAACCATGTTGGATTTAGAGTTCCAAATTCATCTATCTATATATGAGACAACAGAGTGAAACCTAAGTATAAAAAACTGCTACTGTAGACGAACGCTTCAACCTAGAAGAACAGAATTTGGTGAGCCAAGTGGGATTTGTGTACTGATCATCAGCAACAAGTATCATCAAGATTGGCTGAAAACATATTTGCTGGTATTTTGGAAACTCGTTATTTCTTAGAAGCTTGGCAACCCCTCTCAATGAAAGTGCTTTTCCACAGTCTGTGCCTAGGGCTACTTGAAGAGGAAACAAACCATAGCGACAAAACTGAGAACTCCTTTATTTTGTCACGTTTCAAGAGCTACTACAAACCATGTTGGATTTACAGTTCCAAATTCATCTATCTATATAGGAGAGAACAGAGGGAAACCTAAATATAAAACTGCTACTGTAGACGAACGCTTCAACCTAGAAGAACAGAATTTGGTGAGCCAAGTGGGATTTGTGTACTGATCTTCAGCAACAGGTATCATCAAGATTGGCTGAAAAAATATTTGCTGGTATTTCGGAAACTCGTTATTTCTTAGAAGCTTGGCAACCCCTCTCAATGAAAGTGCTTTTCCACAGTCTGTGCCTAGGGCTACTTGAAGAGGAAGCAAACCATAGAGACAAAATTGAGAACTCCTTTATTTTGTCAAGTTTCAAAGAGCTACTACAAACCATGTGGGATTTAGAGTTCCAAATTCATCTATCTATATAGGAGAGAACAGAGAGAAACCTAATATAAAAACTGCTACTGTAGACGAACGCTTCAACCTAGAAGAACAAAATTTGGTGAGCCAAGTGGTATTTGTGTACTGATCATCAGCAACAAGTATCATCAAGATTGGCTGAAAACATATTTGCTGGTATTTCGGAAACTCGTTATTTCTTAGAGGCTCGGCAACCCCTCTCAATGAAAGTGCTTTTCCACAGTCTGTGCCTAGGGCTACTTGAAGAGGAAACAAACCATAGAGACAAAACTGAGAACTCCTTTTTTTTGTCAATTTTCAAAGAGCTACTAAAAACCATGTTGGATTTAGAGTTCCAAATTCATCTATCTAAATAGGAGAGAACAGAGGGAAACCTAAATATAAAAACTGCTACTGTAGACGAATGCTTCAACCTAGAGGAACAAAATTTGGTGAGCAAAGTGGGATTTGGGTACTGATCATTACCACCAAGTATCATCAAGATTGGGTGAAAAAATATTTGCTGGTATTTCAGAAATTCATAATTTCTTAGAAGCTTGGCAACCCCTCTCAATGAAAGTGGTTTTCCACAGTGTGTGCCTAGGGCTAATAGAAGAGGAAACAATCCATAGAGACAAAACTGAGAACGCCTTTATTTTGTCAAGTTTCAAAGAGCTACTACAAACCATGTTGGATTTAGAGTTCCAAATTCATCTATCTATACAGGAGAGAACAGAGGGAAACCGAAATATAAAAACTGCTACTGTAGACAAACTCTTCAACCTAGAAGAACAAAATTTGGTGAGCCAAGTGGATTTGTGTACTGATCATTACCAAAAAGTATCATGAGGACTTGGTGAAAAAATATTTGCTGGTATTTTGGAAACTCGTTATTTCTTAGAAGCTTGGCAACCCATCTCAATGAAAGTGCTTCCACAGTCTGTGCCTAGGGCTACTTGAAGACGAAACAAACCATAGAGACAAAACTGAGAACTCCTTTATTTTGTCAAGTTTCAAAGAGCTACTACAATCCATGTTGGATTTAGAGTTCCAAAATTCATCTATCTATATAGGAGAGAACAGAGAGAACCCTAAATATAAAAACTGCTACTGTAGACGAACGCTTCAACCTAGAAGAACAAAATTTGGTGAGCCAAGTGGGATTTGTGTACTGATCATTAGCAACAAGTATCATCAAGATTGGGTGAAAAAATATTTGCTGGTATTTCGGAAACTCGTTATTTCTTAGAAGCTTGGCAACCCCTCTCAATGAAATTGCTTTTCCACAGTCTGTGAATAGGGCTAAGAGAAGAGGAAACAATCCATAGAGACAAAACTGAGAACGCTTTTATTTTTCAAGTTTCAACGAGCTAGTACAAACCATGTTGGATTTAGAGTTCCAAATTCATCTATCTATACAGGAGAGAACAGAGGGAAACCTAAATATAAAAACTGCTACTGTAGACGAACGCTTCAACCTAGAAGAACAAAATTTGGTGAGCCAAGTGGGATTTGTGTACTGATCATTACCACCAAGTATCATCAAGATTGGGTGAAAAAATATTTGCTGGTATTTCGGAAACTCGTTATTTCTTAGAGCTTGGCAACCCCTCTCAATTAAAGTGCTTTTCCACAGTCTGTGCCTAGGGCTACTTGAAGAGGAAACAAACCATAGAGACAAAACTGAGAACTCCTTTATTTTGTCAAGTTTCAAAGAGCTACTACAAACCATGTTGGATTTAGAGTTCCAAATTCATCTATCTATATATGAAAAAACAGAGTGAAACCTAACTATAAAAACTGCTACTGTAGACGAACGCTTCAACCTAGAAGAACAGAATTTGGTGAGCCAAGTGGGATTGTGTACTGATCATCAGCAACAAGTATCATCAAGATTGGGTGAAAACATATTTGCTGGTATTTTGGAAACTCGTTATTTCTTAGAAGCTTGGCAACCCCTCTCAATGAAAGTGCTTTTCCACAGTCTGTGCCTAGGGCTACTTGAAGAGGAAACAAACCATAGAGACAAAACTGAGAACTCCTTTATTTTGTCACGTTTCAAGAGCTACTACAAACCATGTTGGATTTACAGTTCCAAATTCATCTATCTAAATAGGAGAGAACAGAGGGAAACCTAAATATAAAAACTGCTACTGTAGACGAATGCTTCAACCTAGAGGAACAAAATTTGGTGAGCAAAGTGGGATTTGTGTACTGATCAGTACCACCAAGTATCATCAAGATTGGGTGAAAAAATATTTGCTGGTATTTCAGAAATTCATAATTTCTTAGAAGCTTGGCAACCCCTCTCAATGAAAGTGCTTTTCCACAGTGTGTGCCTAGGGCTAATAGAAGAGGAAACAATCCATAGAGGCAAAACTGAGAACGCCTTTATTTTGTCAAGTTTCAAAGAGCTACTACAAACCATGTTGGATTTAGAGTTCCAAATTCATCTATCTATACAGGAGAGAACAGAGGGAAACCGAAATATAATAACTGCTACTGTAGACAAACGCTTCAACCTAGAAGAACAAAATTTGGTGAGCCAAGTGGGATTTGAGTACTGATCATTAGCAACAAGTATCATCAAGATGGGTGAAAAAATATTTGCTGGTATTTCGGAAACTCATTATTTCTTAGAAGCTTGGCAACCCCTCTCAATGAAATTGCTTTTCCACAGTCTGTGCCTAGGGCTAAGAGAAGAGGAAACAATCCATAGAGACAAAACTGAGAACGCTTTTATTTTTCACGTTTCAAAGAGCTAGT
>NW_027517360.1:0-44745 GCF_048772815.1 Callospermophilus lateralis
ACATTATTGTTTCTTCAGTTTTTGCACATCATAGGATATGCATTTCATCCACAAGTTCACAAATTAATAGGCATTTGTTTCAACATTAATCACTTCTTGCTTCAGAACACATGTATTGTCAGGGTTTCTTGACTGGTCTTTTCATGAGACTTCTTTCCAAACACATTATTTTGAATTTCCATAATCATTTTGAAGCAAAATTCACACACTCTTCATGATAAACCAAAACACTAATATTTCCATTAGATATATAACTGGTTGGAATGAATGATTGTATATCAATATACAATTTCCTTTTATTTTTCAGATATCAGTTCAATTCATTATTTAAAGTTCAAAAAAGTTATATTATTTATTCACAGTATGGTCTATTCGTGGTTTTTCTCTATGTTCATAGAAACAGGGTACACCTATTTGTACCCCCGATTCTAATTTTACATCTTCAATATATTGCTCCCAGAAATGGTGAAAGAAATACTCATGTCACCTCATTATCACAGTAATATTCTGGACAAAAAATGGAAAGGTCACACTTATGATTGTACCAAAGCCTAAATGGAAAGTGAACATGGATTTCTAAAAACATCCATGTCCAGGTTGCCTAATGCTGTCAATTGTCACTCCTATTGGTGACTACATATTTGTTTTTTCCTAATTTATATATTGAAACTCAACCCTGTTGAAAATGTCTAATTCTATCCCTCACTTTATACTTTGCCTGATTTCGTAATGTTTCCATTGATATCTGCTTTTCTACATATTTTCTCCAGTTCAACATAGTGTCTGACTCTTCATATGTGCTGACATTTACATTCACTCTATAACCAAAAGTCTATTGCTAAAGAACTTTTGGTCCAAATCCTATACTCACTCGTCTTCCTAAACCTACCGACTATCTTCCTAATCCTACTGAATATCCCTTTTTGACTGGATGTTCTCTTCTAAATTCAATCATCCAATGTACAAGGTCCTATGCCATTGTATATCAAATTATCTGAGACATCTTTGCAGAACATAATTCAAAGCTAAGTATCCCAATCAAGGGCAAAACCCTTCTGGGCTTCAAAGCATACCTAGATTTCTTTTTTCATAGTTATATTTCACCTCTATATTCTTGTAAATATTGCAGGTTCCCAATCCCATAATTCATCGCACAGAATCATTCGTCACCAAATCAAACCTGTTTTTAACCCCAAGTATACACTGTTCCCTCAATCATTTTGCAGAAGAGCAGGGACAGAGGGGTTCTTACAATACAGGAAAGTTGGGGATCTTCCACCAGATGAGAACCTCAAATGTCCATGCACAATTGATACCTGGAGAAGTTGTAGGCAGGTATGAAGCACCTGAGAGAGCAAAAGTCATCTTCCATGGCAAACAACCTGGTCAGGATGAAGGAATGTGTCTGAATCTGCCTCTCTCTTCTTATTGTAGACAAGGTGGAACAATCCAGGCCTGAGTGGAGAGCTGTTCGCGGGTGCCAATGGTTGATATACATTCTACCTTATGAAAGTGTCACAGGAAGTAGGGGAAACCTCCATCTTATGTAACCCTTGGAAGCAACTGTTAGGACAAAGTGGTTGCCAAGGCAGTGACCTCATTCAGTTCCAAAAAATGTGACATACCTCATTTCCTTGGTGATGGAACTCTCTGAACTTGGTATCCAAGAAGCCAGGCACCCAGAGGCAGTCCCAGTCCCAGGCCCAGTGGGCTCACTTGTTTGGATTTACCAAGGACAGAGTCAGTTTTCTTGGTACCTAATGATGTGAGGATGGCCAAATGCCAGGAGAGCTCTGAAGATGGACCTTTCCTGAGAAAACAGGTAGTGGCTAACCACTTTTTCCTGACATCTTCACAGAGTTGGTCAAGGAAACAAGATCTGAGAGAAGACAGGCCATTTCGGGGGAACATAGTATGGCCCACCAGTCAGAGGACACTCCGAATAGTCACAGACCTACTTGGGGGAAGGAGGTGCCTTTGTGGGATTGGGTGTGGGTTTGTTGTTTTGTCTCATGTTCTGAGAATAGATCGAAAAGCCGGTTTGTTTGGTTTGGAGCAGACAGATTCTAGTAAGTCATTTGACAAGGCGAGTGTTTCTGTTTATGTGTATCCCACTGTGTCCGTTGTTGTAGACATTAGAAAAAAGAATGCATTAATGGATGTGTCCTGTCTAGTATAAATCTTCCCATAATTCATCCTGCCAAACATATGAATGGACTGCAGCTTGTCTTATCGATGTGCAACACCTGCTATCTTTCTAAGTTGTTGTTTTCTTCCTGAATTCTGGCCACTCTCCAGAATAGGCTCAGGGATTTGTGTCCAAAATATGTACCACCTCCAAGCTCTGTGACATGGCCATGTACTGGATAGCTGAAGAGAATGGCGAGCATCTCAGAAAACTCAGATTTCTGTGTGACCAGGAAAGTCTCAGTGCAGAAACCCTGCTTTGGGCCTTTTGCTTACTTATTGTTGTGTTGCACTGAATGTCAGGAAGGTCTTTGCCTCAGGCCACCCCTTTGTGAAGCTTGAAGAAAACAGTTTTCAAATGGAAATGAATGGGCCTCACCTGTGGCTCTTTGTTTAATTGCTTTGGAAAGGGATGTGTCTTTATCAGCCTCTTGGACCTGTGTGTGGCTGTGACTTAGATTCTCAGCACCTGATGGATCTTAAGAATGATCCCATGTTAGCTTCCAAAACCAAAATGGCAAAAAAAATATCATTCATTGTGGATGAAGTCTCTTGCCTTCCTCTGTTAGGTTCCTGCACTCCAACAAATGAGAATAGGGATTCTTTGGATCAAATGAGTTCTTAAAGCCCTAAAGAGGTGCTTGTGTTTTCGCATGACTCTAAATCACCTAAAGAATCCATACCTAAAATCAGTAGGCCTCAAATTGGAGAAACACAGAAGTATTAACGGCAGGCTTATTTGTTCACTCCTGGTTCACAGCAACGGTGTCCAGGCTACCCTGACTTTAGGCAAATGAGGGGCAAACGAGCTGATTTTGGACACTGTCTTGGGCTGCGTCCCTCATGGAAACCTCCAGCCAGAGGTTAAGATGATTGACTATATGGAATAAGGTGAGGGCCATGTGGGAGTGTTTTGGATTTAATGTTGGTCATTTGTGTGGCATTGGAAAAAATGACTGGGTCCACGTGGGCTTGAACTCTGGTGTGATTCCCCTTAGACACTGGGTTTTGGAACTGAACTCAGAGAAGCATTGCCATGAATTTTGTTGGGATTTTAAGAGGCCACGCATGAAAGTCGCTCTTGGAAACTGAGACCTAGGCCCCTGGTAGATTTCCACTGAGGCCTGGGAATCTCAGTAAGGCTATCACATGATTTTATTCTTAAAGAAATGGCAGCCATAATTGAGAGTCTAAACACACATGGACCTCTCATTGTTGACCTCAATGGGCCTGGCCTAATGTGACGTTTTGTCCATTCTTTGGGAAGCCTTGCCTGTGACAGTTCTCCAGAGATTTCATTGAAATGAGCTTCCTAACCATTTAATGTTTGCCTAATGAATTGAAACCCACAGTGCCTCCAACTTCATGCTTGAAAAATGGCTAGATAAATACCATGAAATTTTTGAAATTCCTATGACGAGGTTTCACTGGAGAAACATTGGATGTCCTGCTGCTGATCATGAGTATACCAGACAGTGCCTTGATTTACTGAGTTTCATGAAAATGGTGTAGAACAGAGATGCCAGTAATTTGGAGCCTGCTGAGTAGTGGGTCTAGAGCAGTGGTGGGGAGGCGTTTGATAAAACATCCGTGGTAGGACCATGTGCATCTACCATTGGATTCCAAATGGCTTGTAACTGACATGGTGCTGCCAGCAGACCCTTATATTTAAAGGCATCTTGTTATATGGAGAGTTTTAAGAGGAAAATTAAGAATCAGGTTGATATGGACAAGGGGGCAATGGGGCAAGCTGTGAGAGATAGAAGCCTAGTTGGTGCATTCTCTTGCAGACCCTGACCCACCACATGTGACAGAACTCCCTCCAGCACTGTGTCCCAGTTTAGCTGCTAGTATTTCGTGAAACAAATACCAAACTCACAGTGCAGCAGCCTAAACACCACAAAAAGTGGAGGAGGACCAAATGGCTTCACAGTCCACACGGGGAGACAGGGAGACACTTAGTCCCCAGTGGCCTCAGTTTACCTATAAAGAGAGGATTCAGCACTGCTTCATCTTGTACATTGAAAAATAAGAAACCATGTCCTCCAGGTCACATAGATGCAGACCCAGCTTTGATGGTCTCACTACAAAGGAAGCCAAATCTCATGAAAACAACATATATTTCAAGTGCGGAAGCTCAGATTCAGTTTCTCAAACAGTTTTTAGGCCAGCAGAGTTACATGTTTGTGGAGTGTTTATCATGTCCCTTACTTTTGGAAACTCCTAAACCACCTCCAAGGTTGTGAACTCCTGAGCATTTTCCATTCCAGATATGTATTCACTGATTGTGTAACTCTTGTCCTCTAATTGTGTCTTACTTGGGGTGAAGGTAATGTCAAGGCATTGTTTTGGATGAGAGCGGGAGGATATTTGTGCAGCATATATTTACATACACATTGGATTCATTTTCCAATTTTTCATTCGAAGTACTGAATCCCTGACACTAACCCATACCTAGTAGACTCAGACTATTCATCGTAATATAATGGGGAAAATTAACCCAACACAATAGAAATACAAGCACTTCAGAGGAGACACGTTCTATAGTTGGACTTGACATTTGCATTATATAAGGTAGGAGTTATACATCTAGTCAAATTTTAATTGAAATATTCTCCATGTGTTTTTAAACTTAACAAATATGTGAATACTTATTTCCAATTTCTGTAGCCTCTTCACACATGTATATTTATATGCATATATAGAATCCTACCAGGTATCACACGTACATTTTTGTAAGGTGGATGTCTTGGCAGATACAAATTGTGAGAAGTGTTCACTCCTCCTAAATGCTGTTGGAAATGAAAATTCAACCTATAAGAGAGCGTCCTAGAAGAACAACATTATACATAAACTCATGTTCAGTAACATAAATATTTTTGCATCTGTGGATGATATATATTTACTGATGAATTTCGATTGGCATTTATATTGGTACTTTTTAATGTCTGTGAGTGTTGTGTGTGTGTGTGTGTGTGTGTGTATAGATATAGATATAGATATACTCTCCAAAGTTTTCCAAATATGAAATATATGTGTCTAGTATACACTCTCTAAATTCATTCATGTTCATGTATGTTGATTTATAATCAACTTTTCACAAGATTATAATCAGAAATATTCATCCACCTGAAATACATATTTGTTTCCTAGTACTGACTACTAACTTCAGTGAAGGGTGCATACAAATCCTAATTATACTACAGTATCTGACCCAGTCTAACATCAATGCAAGTAGACTCCTATGGGACATGATATGTAATTTGTCATTCATTTGTATTCGACACTGGTACATTATTGTTTCTTCAGTTTTTGCACATCATAGGATATACATTTCATCCACAAGTTCACAAATTAATAGGCATTTGTTTCAACATTAATCACTTCTTGCTTCAGAACACATGTATTTTCAGGGTTTCTTGACTGGTCTTTTCATGAGACTTCTTTCCAAACACATTATTTTGAATTTCCATAATCATTTTGAAGCAAAACTCACACACTCTTCATGATAAACCAAAACACTAATATTTCCATTAGATATATAACTGGTTGGAATGAATGATTGTATAGCAATATTCAATTTCCTTTTATTTTTCAGATATCAGTTCAATTCATTATTTAAAGTTCAAAAAAGTTATATTATTTATTCACAGTATGGTCTATTCGTGGTTTTTCTCTATGTTCATAGAAACAGGGTACACCTATTTGTACCCCCGATTCTAATTTTACATCTTCAATATATTGCTCCCAGAAATTGTGAAAGAAATACTCATGTCACCTCATTATCACAGTAATATTCTGGACAAAAAATGGAAAGGTCACACTTATGATTGTACCAAAGCCTAAATGGAAAGTGAACATGGATTTCTAAAAACATCCATGTCCAGGTTGCCTAATGCTGTCAATTGTCACTCCTATTGGTGACTACATATTTGTTTTTTCCTAATTTATATATTGAAACTCAACCCTGTTGAAAATGTCTAATTCTATCCCTCACTTTATACTTTGCCTGATTTCGTAATGTTTCCATTGATATCTGCTTTTCTACATATTTTCTCCAGTTCAACATAGTGTCTGACTCTTCATATGTGCTGACATTTACATTCACTCTATAACCAAAAGTCTATTGCTAAAGAACTTTTGGTCCAAATCCTATACTCACTCGTCTTCCTAAACCTACCGACTATCTTCCTAATCCTACTGAATATCCCTTTTTGACTGGATGTTCTCTTCTAAATTCAATCATCCAATGTACAAGGTCCTATGCCATTGTATATCAAATTATCTGAGACATCTTTGCAGAACATAATTCAAAGCTAAGTATCCCAATCAAGGGCAAAACCCTTCTGGGCTTCAAAGCATACCTAGATTTCTTTTTTCATAGTTATATTTCACCTCTATATTCTTGTAAATATTGCAGGTTCCCAATCCCATAATTCATCGCACAGAATCATTCGTCACCAAATCAAACCTGTTTTTAACCCCAAGTATACACTGTTCCCTCAATCATTTTGCAGGAGAGCAGGGACAGAGGGGTTCTTACAATACAGGAAAGTTGGGGATCTTCCACCAGATGAGAACCTCAAATGTCCATGCACAAATGATACCTGGAGAAGTTGTAGGCAGGTATGAAGCACCTGAGAGAGCAAAAGTCATCTTCCATGGCAAACAACCTGGTCAGGATGAAGGGATGTGTCTGAATCTGCCTCTCTCTTCTTATTGTAGACAAGGTGGAACAATCCAGGCCTGAGTGGAGAGCTGTTCGCGGGTGCCAATGGTTGATATACATTCTACCTTATGAAAGTGTCACAGGAAGTAGGGGAAACCTCCATCTTATGTAACCCTTGGAAGCAACTGTTAGGACAAAGTGGTTGCCAAGGCAGTGACCTCATTCAGTTCCAAAGAATGTGACATACCTCATTTCCTTGGTGATGGAACTCTCTGAACTTGGTATCCAAGAAGCCAGGCACCCAGAGGCAGTCCCAGTCCCAGGCCCAGTGGGCTCACTTGTTTGGATTTACCAAGGACAGAGTCAGTTTTCTTGGTACCTAATGATGTGAGGATGGCCAAATGCCAGGAGAGCTCTGAAGATGGACCTTTCCTGAGAAAACAGGTAGTGGCTAACCACTTTTTCCTGACATCTTGGCAGAGTTGGTCAAGGAAACAAGATCTGAGAGAAGACAGGCCATTTCGGGGGAACATAGTATGGCCCACCAGTCAGAGGACACTCCGGATAGTTACAGACCTACTTGGGGGAAGGAGGTGCCTTTGTGGGATTGGGTGTGGGTTTGTTGTTTTGTCTCATGTTCTGAGAATAGATCGAAAAGGCGGTTTGTTTGATTTGGAGCAGACAGTTTCTAGTAAGTCATTTGACAAGGCGAGTGTTTCTGTTTATGTGTATCCCACTGTGTCCGTTGTTGTAGACATTAGAAAAGAGAATGCATTAATGGATGTGTCCTGTCTAGTATAAATCTTCCCTATAATTCATACTGCCCAATATATGAATGGACTGCAGCTTGTCTTATCCATGTGCAACACCTGCTATCTTTCTAAGTTGTTGTTTTCTTCCTGAATTCTGGCCACTCTCCAGAATGGGCTCAGGGATTTGTGTCCAAAATATGTACCACCTTCAAGCTCTGTGACATGGCCATGTAAAGGATAGTTGAAGAGAATGGCGAGCATCTCAGAAAACTCAGATATCAGTGTGACCAGGAAAGTCTCAGTGCAGAAACACTGCTTTGGGCTTTTTGCTTACTTATTGTTGTGTTGCACTGAATGTCAGGAAGGTCTTTGCCTCAGGCCACCCCTTTGTGAAGCCTGAAGAAAACAGTTTTCAAATGGAAATAAATGGGCCTCACCTGTGGTTCTTTGCTTAATTGCTTTGGATAGGGATGTGTCTTTATCAGCCTCTTGGTCCTGTGTGTGGCTGTGACTTAGATTCTCAGCACCTGATGGATCTTAAGAATGATCCCATGTGAACTTAAAAAACCAAAATGGCAAAAAATATCATTCATTGTGGATGAAGACTCTTGCCTTCCTCTGTTAGGTTCCTGCACTCCAACAAATGAGAATAGGGATTCTGTGAGTCAAATGAGTTCTTCAAAGCCCAGCAGAGGTGCTTGTGTTTTCGCATGACTCTAAATCACCTAAAGAATCGATATCTAAAATCAGTAGCCCTCAAATTGGAGAAACATAGAAGTATTAACGGCAGGCTTATTTGTTCACTCCTGGTTCACAGCAACGGTGTCCAGGCTACCCTGACGTTAGGCAAATGAGGGGCAAACGAGCTGATTTTGGACACTGTCTTGGGCTGCAGCCCTCATGGAAACCTCCAGCCAGAGTTTAAGATGATTGACTATATGGAATAAGGTGAGGGCCATGTGGGAGTGTTTTGGTTTTAATGTTGGTCATTTGTGTGGCATTGGAAAAAATGACTGGTTCCACGTGGGCTTGAACTCTGGTGTGATTCCCCTTAAACACTGGGTTTTGGAACTGAACTCAGAGAAGCATTGCTATGAATTTTGTTGGGATTTTAAGAGGCCACACATGAAAGTCGCTCTTGGAAACTGAGACCTAGGCCCCGGGTAGATTTCCACTGAGGCCTGGGAATCTCAGCAAGGATATCACATGATTTTATTCTTAAAGAAATGGCATCCATAGTTGAGAGTCAAAACACACATGCACCTCACATTGTAGACCTCAATGGGCCTGGCCTAATGTGACCTTTTGTCCATTCTTTGGGAAGCCTTGCCTGTGAGATTTCTCCAGAGATTTCATTGAAATGAGCTTCCTCACCATTTAATGTTTGCTGAATGTATTGAAACCCACAGTGCCTCCAACTTCATGCTTGAAAAATGGCTAGATAAATACCATGAAATTTTTGAAATTCCTATGACCAGGTGGCACTGGAGAAACATTGGATGTCCTGCTGCTGATCATGAGTATACCAGACAGTGCCTTGATTTACTGAGTTTCATGAAAATGGTGTAGAACAGAGATGCCAGTAAGTTGGAGCCTGCTGAGTAGTGGGTCTAGAGCAGTGCTGGGGAGGTGTTTGATAAAAAATCCATGGTAGGGCCATGTGGATCTACCATTGGATTCCAAATGGCTTGTAACTGACATGGTGCTGCCAGCAGACCCTTATATGTAAAGGCATCTTGTTATATGGAGAGTTTTAAGAGGAAAATTGAGAATCAGGTTGATATGGACAAGGGGGCAATGGGGCAAGCTGTGAGAGATAGTAGCCTAGTTGGTGCATTCTCTTGCAGACCCTGACCCACCACACGTGACAGAACTCCCTCCAGCACTGTGTCCCAGTTTAGCTGCTAGTATTTCGTGAAACAAATACCAAACTCACAGTGCACCAGCAAAAACTCTACAAAAAGTGGAGGAGGACCAAATGGCTTCACAGTCCACACGGGGAGACACTTAGTCCCCAGTGGCCTCAGTTTACCTACAAAGAGAGGATTCAGCACTGCTTCATCTTGTTCATTGGAAAATAAGAAACCATGTCCTCCAGGTCACATAGATGCAGACCCAGCTTTGATGGTCTCACTACAAAGGAAGCCAAATCTCCTGAAAACATCATATATTTCAAGTGCGGAAGCTTAGAGGCAGTTTCTCAAAAAGTTTTTATGCCAGCAGAGCTCCATGTTTGTGGAGTGTTTACCCTGTCCCTTACTTTTTGAAACTCCTCTACCACCTCCAGAATGTGAACTCCTTAGCATTTTCCATTCCAGATATGTATTCACTGATTTTGTAACTCTTCTCCTCTAGTTGTGTCTTACTTGTGGTGAAGGTAATGTCAAGGCATTGTTCTGGATGAGAGCGGGAGTATATTTGTGCAGCGTATATTTACATACACATTGGATTCATTTTCCAATTTTTCATTTGAAGTACTGAATCCCTGACACTAACCCATACCTAGTAGACTCAGAGTATTCATCCTAATATAATCGGGAAAATTAACCCAACACAATAGAAATACAAGCACTTCAGAGGAGACATGTTGTATAGTTGGACTTGACATTTGCCTTATATAAGGTTGGAGTTATAAATCTAGTCAAATTTTAATTGAAATATTGTCCATGTGTTTTTAAACTTAACAAATATGTGAATTCTTGTTTCCCTTTTCTGTAGCCTATTCACACATGTATATTTATATGCATATATAGAATCCTACCAGGTATCACACATACATTTTTGTGAGGTGGCTGTCTTGGCAGATACAAATTGTGAGAAGAGTTCACTCCTCCTAAATGCTTTTGGAAATGAAAATTCAACCTATAGGAGAGCGTCCTATTAGAAAAACATTATATATAAACTCATGTTCAGTAAAATAAATATTTTTTGCATTTGTGGATGATATATATTTACTGATGAATTTCGATTGGCATTTATATTGGTACTTTTTAATGTCTGTGAGTGTTGTGTGTGTGTGTGTGTGTGTGTGTGTGTGTGTATATAGATAGATAGATATAGATATAGATATAGATATAGATATATAGATATAAATATAGATATACTCTCCAAATTTTTCAAAATATGAAATATATGTGTCTTATTTTGCACTTCCTAAATTTTTCATATTCATGAATGTGGATTTATAATTATCTTTTCACAAGATTATTCTCAGAAACATTCATATACCCACGAGACTCTTACCACTAATTCTAATATAATGGAGAAAAAGAACCCAAACCGAATAGATACAAGCATTTCAGAAGAGACATGGTGTATAGTTGGACTTGCCTTTTGCATAATATAAGGTAGGAGTTATAAATCTATTCAATTTATTGAAATAATTTTCCATGTGTTATTTTTTTTGACACAACACAAAATTTAATCTTCGAAAAATAAATAAAATTGACACTTCCTTAACCAAGCTAATGAAGGAAAAAAAACCTCAAATTACTAAAATTAAGGATCATAAAGGAACTTTTACAGAGTACACAACTAAAATACAGAGAATAATTGAAAACTAATTTGAAAATTTATAGTCTAATAAATTAAAATACCATGATGACATCAATAAAATTTTAGAGATATACCCAAACTTAATTAGTAGGACGTGAACAATTTAAACAAATCAATTTCAAGCAATGAAATAGAAGTTGCTGTCAACAGCCTACCAATCAAGCAAAGCCCAGGAACAGACAGATTCTCAGCCATGTTCTACAAGACCTTCAAAGAAGCATTCATCACAATACTCCTCAAGTTATTCCATAAAATAGAAAAGGATGGAACTCCTCCAAACTCATTCCATGAGGCTATTATCACTCACATACCAAAATCAGACAAAGACACATCAAGGAAAGAAAACTTCAGAGCAATATTCCTGACAAAGATATATACAAAAATTCTCAATAAAATTCTTTTTTTAAGCCAAAGTTAATCAAAAGGGATAAAGAGGGACACTACACACTATTCCATGTGTTTTTAAAGTTAAGAAATATATGAATTCCTGTCTCCCTTTCTCTGTAGCCTATTAAGCACATGTATTTTTATATGCACAAATAGAATCCTACCTGGTTTCACACGTACATTCTTGTAAGGTGGCTGACTTGGCAGATACTATTTGTGAGAAGAGATCACTCCTCCTAAACGCTGTTGGTACAGAAAATTCAACCCATGGGTGAGCTTCCTAGATGAACAACATTATACATACATCCATGTTCAGTAAAATGAATATTTTGGGATATGCGGATGAGTTATTTTTCATGATGAATTTCGATTGACATATATATTGCGACATTATAATGTGTGTGTGTTTGTCTCTCTCTCTCTCTCTCTCTCTCTCTCTCTCTCTCTCTATATATATATATATATATATATATATATATATATAGTCTCCAGATTTTCCAAAATATGAAATATATGTCTTCTTATACACCACCTGAATTCATTCATATTCATATATGTGGATTTATAATCAACTTTTAACAAGTTTATTCTCAGAAATATACATCCACTGAAATACATATTTGTTTCCTAGTACGGAAAACTAAATTCAGGGAAGGGTTCTTACAAATCCTAATATTTCTAGACTAACTGACCAAGTTTAACATCAATGCAAATACATTCCTATTGCATATGATGTGTTTTTTAAAGTTCATTTTTATTCATACTTGGTACGTTATTATTTATTCAGTTTATGGACATCATAAAATATATCCTTTCATTCAAAGTTCACAAATTTATAAATATTTGGTTTACTTTCAATCACTTCCTCCTTCGGAACACATATATTCCTCTATGTTTCTTGACTGGTCTTTTCACTAGACTTCTTTCTAAACACATTATTTTCGATTCCATTATCATTTTTGAAGCAAAACTCACACACTATTCATGATAAACGGTAACCCTAATAATACCATTAGATATATAACTTGTTGGAATGAATGTACATATATCAATATATGATTTCGTCTATATTTTCAGATATTAAAACAATCCATTATGTAAATTTGGAACCAGTCACATAATTTTTTCACAGTATGGTCTATTAATGCATCATCTCTATATTCATCAACACAGGGTAAACCTCTTAGTATCCCCAGTACTAATTTATATGTTTTCAAAATATTGCTCCCAGAAAAGGTGGAAGAAATACTCATGTCACCTGATCTACATATACATATTATCACAGTAATATTCTGGACACAAAATGCAAAGGTCACCATTATGATTGCAATAAAGCCTCAATGGAATGTGAACATAGATTACTAAAAACATCCATGTCAAGTTTGCCTAATGCTCTCAAATGTCAATCCAATTGGTGACTACATTTTTGTTTCTTTTTAAGATTATGTATTCAACCTCAACCCTGTTGAAAATGTCAAATCTTATCACTCACGTTATACTTTGCCTGATTTCCTAATGTCTCTATTGATGTCTGCCTTCCTACATATTTTTCCCAGTTCATCATTGTGCCCAACTTTTCACATATGGTGCCATTTATATTCACTCTCTAACCGAAACCTATTGCTAAAGAACTTTTGGTCCAAATCCTAGACTCACTCTTCCTCCTAAACCTACTGACTATCATTCTAATCCTACACACTATCCCTTTTTCACTGGATGTTCTCTTCTACATTCAATCATCTGAGGTACAGGGTCTTATGCCATTGTATATCGATTTGCATCGACCTCGGTGCAAAACATTACTCAAGCTAAGGATCCCAATCAAGAGCCCAAATCCTTCTGGGCTTCAAATATTACCTTGATTTCTGTTTTCATACTTATATTTTACCTCTATATTCTTATAAATATTGCTGGTTCCCAATACCATTATTCATCCAGCAGAATGATTCCTAAGCCAAATGGAACATGCTATTAACCCTAACCATACAATGTTCCCTCAATCTCACTTTACAGAAGAGCAGGGATAAAGTTGATATTACAATACAGGAAGTTAGGAGATCTTCCACCTGCTGAGTACCTCAAAATCCATGCAGAAATAATCCCTGGAGAAGATGTAGGCAGCTATGAAAGACCTGAGAGAACAAAAGTCATATTCCATGGCAAACAACATGGTCAGGATGAAAGGATGTGTCTGAGTCAGCCTCTCTATTCTTAATGCAGGGAAGATGGACCAAAGCAGGCCTGTGTGGAGAGCTGTTCCCAGGTGACTATGGTTTCTATACCATTCTAACATGTGAATGTATCACAGGAAGTAGGGCAGCCTCCATGTCAGGAGACACTAGGATGCAACTGTTAGGACAAAGTAGTGGCCAAGACAGGGACCTCATTTATTTCCTGAAGGTAGTGACCTCACCTCATTTCCTTGGTGATGGAACTCTCTGAATTTTGTGATCCAGGAAGCCAGGCACCAGAGCCAGTCCAAGTCCCAGTCGCAGTGGGCTCACTTGTTTGGATTTACTAAGGACAGAGTCAGTCTTTCTTGGTACCTACTGATGTAAGGGTTGCCAAATACTAAGAAAGCTCTGAGAGGGGTCTTTCCTGAGAGGACAGGAATTGGCTCACCACTGCCTCCTGACAACTTCACAGAGTTGACCAAGGAGACCAGATCTGAGACAGAAAGGCCATTTGTGGGGAACATCATATGGCCTACCAGTCAGAGGACACTCCAGATAGTGACAGACCTACTTGGGGGAAGGAGTTGCATTTGTGGGTGTTGGTTTGTGTTTGTGGTTTTTTTCCATGTTCTGAGAATAGGTAAAAAAGGAGGTTTGTTTGGATTGGAGTGGACTGTTTCCAGTAAGTCATTTGACAAGGAGACTGTTTCTATGTCTGTGTATCCCATTGTGTTTTTCTTTGTGGATATTAGAAAAAAATAGCTCATTGGGTGTGTCCTGTCTAGTAGAAAGCTTCCCAGCATGCATCCTTTCCAATTAATGAATGGACTGAGGCTTGCCTTATCCATGGGCAACACCTGCTATCTACCTAATTTTCCATTTTTTCATGAATTCTGGCCACTCTCAAGATTAGTATCATGTATTTTTGTACAAGATATGTACCACCTCCAAGCTCTGTGACATGGCCATGTACTGGATAGCTGAAGGGAATGGCGAGCAACTCAGAAAACTCACATATTAGAGTAACAAGGAAAGTCGCCGTGGAGAAACCCTGCTTGGGGCCTTAGATTACCTATTATTCTGTTGCTCTGAATGTCAGAAAGGTCTTTGCCTCGGGCCACCCCTTTGTGAAGCCTGAAGAAAACAGTTTTCAAATGGAAATGAATGGGCATCACCTGTGGCTCTTTGCTTCATTGCTTTGGAAATGGATGTGTCTGAATCAGCCTCTTGGCCCTGTGTGAGACTGTGGTTTAGATTTTCAGCACCTGATGAATCTAAAGAAAGATCCCGTGTGGGCATCCAAAACCTAAATGGAAAAAAGATCAGTCATTGTGGATGAAGCCTCTCGCCTTCCTCTGTAAGATTCCTGACCTCCATCAAGTGAGAATAGGGATCATTTGTGTCAAATAAGTTCTTCAAAGGGCTGCAGAGGGGAGACAATAGGTGTTTGGTTTTTCTTATAACTCCAATTCACACTAAAAATCTATACCCCACAGTCAGTAGGCCTCAAATTTGAGAAGTGGAGTAGTATTAACGGCAGGCCTATTTGATCACTTCTGGTTCACACTAACGTTGTCCAGGCCACCCTGACTTTAGGCAAATGAGGGACAAGGGAGATTATTTATGACACTGTCTTGGGCTGTGCCCCTCATGGAAACCTCCAGCTAGAGGTTATGATTAGTGTCTATATAAAAAGATGAAGAGGGCCATGTGAGAGTGTTTTGGTTTTAATTGTCATCATTTGTGTGGCAATTTGAAGAGATGCCTGGGTCCACCTGGGCTTGAACTCTGTTGTGATTCCCCTTAGAGACTGAGTTGTGTAACTGACCTCAGAGAAGTATTGCCATGAATTGTGTTGGGATTTCAGGAGGCCACACATGAGATTCACCATTGGAATCTGAGATCTTGGCCCAGGGTGACTTTACACAGAGCACTGGGAATCTAAGCCAGGATATCACAAGATTTTATTCTGAAAGATTCCAGCCATAGTTAAAACACCAACAGGGAATCTTTAGATCACTTATAAGCAAATTAAAAAACAAAATTTTTTAACAAGAGTAAAAATACTTAGTTAATGTAATGCTACCCTCAATTTTTTGGGTGAGTTATACATTATATTCCCTGTTTGAGATCCTAGTAAACTTGAGAGAAAAAAAAAAGAAAATAACAAAACTTTTGAACATAACTTTAAATGAAATAAATTCTGACCTACTGCTTTCGTAGTCATTCTCACATGTAGTAAGATGGGACACAGAGCCTTATATCAGGTAAGACAGGGCTCTTTATAAATCTTAAGTGTTTTAGTTCTAAAGCTGATCTTCGTTTTTTAATATCCTTTTACAAAGTTTACATAAATTGTTTGAGGTCACATGAACATTAGCTAACACCATATAATATCACTTTTGAAACATGAATTAAAGAATGGCTGAATGTTTTTAACATTCAAATAGATTAGGCTCTCATTAATTTAAAAATACATTTAAATTGTTGCACAATGTAAAGTGTAACATAAAACTTTACATATCTTATTGATAACAGGTAAATAAATCCCCAATATATATTTGATTTACCATACAACTTCAGAACACCAGCTTGATATAATGCTCTTTTAAAGTTTCTACCTTATCGAGTTGTATAACTGGAAGATATGAGCACATTAATAGCATCACAGTTACATTGATGTTTCTACATTAACCAAGTTTATCTTTTAAAGAAATGGCAGTACAGTGCTCTAAAATAACAGTTCTGTTTTAAACAGTTGTTTAATTTTTATGGTTGCTTGCTCTGGAAAAAATAAAACTTAATAAACACAATGTTATGAGTAATCTTATGTTTTAAGAAATTTTTGTCTCTTTAACACATGACTAATTTTTACAATCTTACACAGACTTTAGTAGAAAGTCTGTATAAGATTGTAAACATTTTATACAGATTTTGTACTAAAAATTGATAGACCTTAGTATATCAATCAGATATCAAACGAAAACACTCATGAATGAGTAAATCCAAATCAAATTTACTTTACTTTTTAATCAAAATATTAGACAAATGTATTGAACAGTGTAAACCATTTTTTGGTTGAAGGAAAAGTCCTAGAACAAAGTCATATAGACCTTTGGTAGACAATAATATTTTATTAGATTTTTGAACACCTAGAAAAACTTATAGGCATAAATTTGAAGACATTTATATTTATCTGTTTATCCAATCTAAATTGAAACATTTAAACCACGTGAATTAAAGATCTGTGGTCCACTTTTTAAAATTTGTTTTTATGAGCGCTTTTTTATATGAGTGCTCCTTACATATGTTAATTTGTGTATCATTTGAATGATATACGGACATATGTGTATATATATATATATATATATATATATATATATATATATATATATATAGACATACAACACATAACAAAAGTGTGCACACCTAATAATAGTGAAGGCCTTGTAGCTTTTCACAGGTGAAATCACCATTGCAAAGTTTTTAAAACTCCACAGTTGGTCAAAGATAAAACTGATCAGAAAAACATTAACCTAGGTCTGTAGGATCAAAATCATAAACTCAAAAAAAAAAAGAATCTAAGAAAAAATTATGAGTCCTAGAAAAAATGACTGGCCGGTAATTAGGAAATACCATACAATTTACCATTTTTTTCCCTTAGGCCTCAGATCAGTCTCCTACTGAGCTTACAGGAGACTTTCATTTGCATTTCAACAGAAGTCCTGGCTGAGGTCTGGAAGGAGCAGGAAAAAACTGCTATTCTGAGCAGACACCTCAGGCCTAAGGCATTTTAACCATAATTTTCTGGTTAGGATGTTGAAAATTATGCTACAAGTTTAAGATACAATTCACAAAATTTTATATCTTTACATCTTGTTTTGTCAACAGATATCATACTATGATTTACTATCCTTGTCCAAATTAATGCACTGGTAAACACAGTGACATTTTCCCAGGCTACCCAATTCAAAATTGGAGAAAAAAAGACTGCATGATTGGGAAGTTACTTGCCAACTTGGAAGTAGAGTTCTTTAGTTTTCCATCCTAAGTATTTAAGTTCTCTGGCATGAATTTTCTGAAATCAAAAACTAAACAATTACCTAAACCCGACTTTTACCTGCAATATTGTGCAATGCTTCAAAAAACGCATTCAGATACCAGATTTTTACAATAAAACATCATCATTTAGACACACATTCAGCTAAGATCATTCTCAAGAAACAATTTATAATATAAACACATTATTGCACATGTCTTAAGGGGCCAAAAACAAAGGCACAAGACAGACAGAAAGGAACTCCAGAATATGGCTGACAGACAGAAGCCTTTAAAACAGAGCAGATAAGAGAAAAATCTCCTGCACCAGTGGCACCACAGATGTCCCCACAAGGGGACCAGATGTTTTCACAGAGAAGCTACCTGAAATGTAAAATCAAGGGTCTCCATGGTGACTTTACTGCATTTAGTGTCCCCTTTTTATTTTTCTCTTTTAAAAGAAGACAGAGGTGTCATAATGCTTACAGTGCAGGGAAGGAAGGAGGGAATTCCCTGAAGCAACAGGGCTTTGGCAGTTGCTGGGGTCCCTCAGTCCCTCCTTTTACTTACAGGATTAGCTCTTCTGTTTCGGGTCCACTCCAAGCATGCTCCATCTCCTAACATTTCAGTCGTCAGCTCTCAAAAAGTTCTGGGACGGGGCCGGGTATCAAAATTTGTAACTTAAAGTTCGGTTTCTGACCCTGAAGCAAATTAATGCTAATTTAATAATGAGGACAGGGTTTTGAGAAAAAGAAAATGGAGGTTTATTGCTTTGCTAACAAAGGAAAAACAAGGGGACTCTGCCAAAAGTTTGTGACTCTCATGATCTGGAGGGACAAGGGATTTTAAAGAGTTTCACTTGTTAACCTGGGATATACTCAGTTCTTCGTTCCCCAGCAGGCATTGCCCTGTGCAGTGGGTGTGCTCCAGGCAGCCAGCTAGGGGCTTCTTTCTTCCTGCTTAACAAAGGTGGGTAAAGTTCATCACAGTTCCTTAAAACACAGTCGAAACGGTGTCAGGCTTACTTGCTTTGTTACCCTTTTTCACGTCCAATATCCTTAAAATTTTACCACAGAAATCAAACAAAAAAACGCACAAAAACAAACAACAAAAAACATATAGACCACAGAACAAAACACAGAAAAACAGAATCCTGGTGCCGAAACAGAAAAACAGAGGAGCAATGCAACATCTTGCTAAAGCTCCAGGGTAGGAGCGTGTGTGTGCCCATCGGCACCTCTCTACCCTTCCAGATGAATTCCCTACAGAACAGAACAGAGGACAGCATGATTCTCATTACTGTCCTGGACAGGAGTGTATGTGAGCCTCCCCAGGCCACCTCTCTGTCATCAGAAGAGATCTCCCTTAACCTGATATCAGATGTTATAAAGGCGCCACTTACCTATGGAGGCCTCCTCCACCAGGGGCTTGATAATAGTTTTAGTGTGGTGGTTCACTGCAGTGCTCCCCAGACTGACGGCTCACTCCAAGGCCTTGGAACATCTCAAGTTGTGCACCCCCTAGAGTGGTTCTCCAGCCCAGTGCCCTGGAGGGAAGGCCAGCTTCAGAATTTTCAGCAGTCTGGTTTTGTGATCTGCTCGGGCAGGGTCATCTCACTGGGGAACTCCAAAATTTTGGACTAGGATGCAAGAAAAGACCACTGACTCCAATTAAAATCAAATTAAGGCAAGCTTATTATTTCAACAGGCTGGGCTGCCTCTCCTTCCCAAAATGGCGGGAACAAGACAGCAACCCCACCTTTCCTACAGCCCAGCTATATAGCCCAGAAAGTTACACAAACGGGTGGTTACAGATAACAAAACTTTGAAAGCATCACACTAATGGTAGTTTACATTTTTTTTTTTTTTGCTGGCCCCAATATCAGAAATAATGAGGACCATTAGAGCCTCAGAGAGGGTTGTTGTCTGGCCAGGGAAAGCCAATATTTATGAGGTGTCACTAAAGTTTCAGAAAGTACTGTTATCTGGTCAGAGAGCCAGGTGTGGATGAGTTCAAGGCACGGGCAGGCGTTCCAAGCAGGTTCAGAATTTGCAGTAATTTAGAGTAAAGCCAAAATTATCTTTTCACGGCTTTGTGGCAAGATGGTTCCCAATTTTAATAAAAAATCAGGTTGGGTCTATCAAGCCTCTCCCTTACTTTTGGAAACTCCTCTGCAAACTCCAATGTTGTGAACTCCCGAGCATTTTAATTCCAGATATGTATTCACAGAATTTCTAACTCTTCTATTCCAATTGTGTCTTTCTTGGGGCGAAGGTAATATCAAGTCATTGTTCTGGATGAGAGTGGAAATATTTTTGTGTAGCACATATTTGCATACACATTTAGGAGATCACTCCTCCTAAACACTGTTGGAACAGAAAATTCAAACTATGGGGGAGCTTCTTAGTTGAACAACATTATTCATAAATCCAAGTTCATTAAACAAATAGTTTTGGATCAGTGGATGATATATATTTCAAGATGAATTTCAATTGGCATATACTATGCTACATTTTAATGTCTGTGTGTGTTTTTTGTTTATAATGTTTTGCGATTTATATGGATTTAAAATCAAGTTTCCACAAGATTATTCTCAGAAATATTCATCCACCTGAAATACATATTTGTTTCCTAGTACTGAAAACTAACTTCAGTAAATGGTGCATAAAAATCCTAATATTTCTACAGTAACTGACCCAGATTAATATCAATGCAAGTAGATTCTTAGGGGACATGATGTGTATTTTGATGTTCATTTTTATTCAACACTGCTACATTACTATTTCTGCAGCTTATGCACATCATACTGTATATATTTCATTCAAAAGTTCGCAAATTTATATGCATGTGTTTCACGTTCAATCACTTCCTGCTTCAGAACACATGAATTCCTCCAGGATTCTTGACTATTCTTTTCATGATACTTCTTTCCAAACACATTATTTTTGATTTCCATAATCACGTTTGAAGCAAAACTCACACACTTTTCAGGATAAAATATAACCCTAATATTACCATTAGATGTATAAGTGGTTGGAATGAATGATTGCATATCAATATGAGATTTCTTTTATATTTTCAGATATCAATTCAATCCATTATTTAAAGTGGAACCAGTTATATTATTTATACACAGTATGGTCTATTCATGCATAATCTGCATATTCATAGACACAGGGTACACCTATTTGTACCCCAAATACTAAATTATACTTCTACAAAACATTGCTCCAGAAACGGTGGAAGAAATATTCATGTCACCTGATCTACACATACATTTTATCACAATAATATTCTGGACACAAAATGCAATGGTCACACTTATGATTTTAAAAAAGCCTAAATGGAAAGTGAACATGGATTACAAAAAAACATCCAAGTCCTGGTTACCTAATGCTCTCGAATTCAATCCTATTTGTGACAACATATTTGTTTCTTCCTAAGATTATATATTCAAACTCAACCCTGTTGAAAATGTCTAAACCAATTACACACTTTATACTTTTGCTGATTTCCTAATGTCTCTATTTATGTCTGCTTTCCTACATATTTTCCCCTGTTCATCATTGTGACTGACTCTTCACATGTGCTGACATTTACATTCACTCTCTACCCGAAACCCTATTTGTAAAGAACTTTTGGTCCAAATCCTATACTCACTCTTCTTTATAAACCTGCTGACTACCTTGGTAATCCTACGGACTATTCCTTTATGACTAGATGTTCTGTTTGTTATTCAATCATCCGAGGTACAAGATCCAATTTCATTGTATATTGACTTATCTGAGACATCTGTGCAGAATATAATTCAAAGCTAAGTATCCCACTCAAGGGCCCAATGCCCTACTTGGCTTCAAATCTTCCCTAGATTTCTGTTATATTTTACCTATATATTCTTGTAAATATCACAGGTTTCCAATACCATTATTCATCCAGCAGAATGATTGCTAACCAAAATTGAACATATTATTAACCCTAACCATACACTGTTCCCTCAATCTAACTTTAGAGCAGTGCAGGGACAGACTTGGTCTTACAAAAGAGGAATGTTGGGGATCTTCCACCTGCTGAGAATATCAAAGATCCATGCAGAAATGATCCCCGAAGAAGATGTAGACTGCTATGAAGGACCTGAGAGAGCAAAAGTTAGCTTCCATGGCAAACAACCTGGTCACTATGGAGGGATGTGTCTGAATAAGCCTCTCTCTTTTTAATATAGAGCAAATGGACCAAACCAGGCCTGTGTGGAGATCTTTTCCCCGGTACCAATGGTTGATATACCATTCTAACTTGTGAAAGTGTCACAGGAAGTAGGGGCAGCCTCCATCTCATGGGACCCTTGGAAGCAACTGTTAAGACAAAGTGGTTGCCAAGGCTGTGAGCTCATTCACTTCATGAAGGAAGTGACCTACCTCACTTTCTTGGTGATGGAACTCTCTGAACTTGGGATCCCTGAAAACAGGCAGCCAGAGTTAGGCCCAATAACAGTCACAGAAGTCTCACTTTTTGGATTTACCAAGGAGAGAGTCAATCTTTCTTGGTATCTACAGTTGTGAGGATGGCCAAATGCCAGGAAAGATCTGAATTGGGGTCTTTCCTGAGAAAGCAGGTATTGGCTCACCGCTGGCTCCTGACAACTTCACATAGTGGGCCAAGGAGTCCAGATTTGAGAATAGAGAAGCCATTTCGGGGGAACATAGTATGGCCCACAAGGCAGAGGACACTCTTGATAGTCACAGACCCTCTTGGGGGAAAAAGGTGCCTTTGTGGGAATGAGTGTGTGTATGTGGTTTTGTCTCATGCTCTGAGAATAGGTAGGAAAGGCGGTTTCTTTGGTTTAGAATGGACTGTTTCTAGTAAGTCATTTGACAAAGCAAGTGTTTCTATGTCTGTGTATCCAACTGTGTCCATGGTTGTAGACATTACAAAAGAAAATGCATCAATGGATGTGTCCTGTCTAGGAGAAAGCTTCCCCACATTCATCCTGCCCAATTTATGAAAGGACGGAGGCTTGCCTTATTGATGGGCAAGACCTGCTGTCTTCCTAAGTTTCTGTTTTCTTCTTGAATTCTGGCCACTCTCCAGAATAGACTCATGGTTTTGTGACCAAGATATGTAGCACCTCAAAGCTCTGTGACATGGCCGTGTACTGGATAGCTGAAGGGAATGGCGAGAATCTCAGGAAACTCAGATATCTGTGTGATCATGAAAGTCTCAGTGGAGAATCCCTGCTTTGGGCCTTTGCTTACCTATTGTTCTGTAGCACTGAATGTCAGGAAGGTCTTTGCCTAAGGCACCACTTTGTGAAACCTGAATAAAACAGTTTTCTAATGGAAATGAATGAGCATCACCTGTCTCTGTTTGAGTAATTGCTTTTGAAAGGGATGTGTCTGAGCCAGTCTGTTGGCTGTGTGTGAGGCTGTGGCTTGCATTCTCAGCACCTGATGGATCTAAAGAAAGATGCCATGTGTGCATCCAAAACCAAAATGGCCAAAAGAGCAGTCATTGTGGATAAAATCTCTTGCCTTCCTCTGTAAGGTTCCTGACTTCTATCAAGTGAGAATAGGAATCCTTTGGGTCAAATGACTTCTTCAAAGCCCTGCGGAGGCTAGCCAATAGGTGCTTGGGTTTTCTCATGACCCCAATGCACATAAAGAATCTAAACCCCACAGTCAGTAGGCCTCAAATTGGAGAAGCTGAGCAGTATTAATGGTAGGCCTTTTTGATCACTTCTGGTTCACAGAAGGGGTGTCCAGGCCACTCTGACTTTATGGAAATGATGAGCAAGAGTGCGTATTTTGGACACTGTCTTGTCCTGCGCTCCTCATAGAAACCTCCAGCTAGAGGTTATGATGAGTGTCTATATGGAAGAAGATGAGAGCCATGTGGGACTATTTTGGTTTTAATTGTGGTCATTTGTGTGGCAGTTGGAAGAGATGACTGGGTCCACCTGAGTTTGAACTCTGGTGTGAATCCCCTTAGAGACTGAGTTCTGGAAGTGACCTCAGAGAAGTATTGCCATGAATCGAGTTGGGATTTTAGGAAGCCATGCATGAGAGTCGCCCTTATAAACTTAGATCAAGGTCCAGGGTGGCTTTCCACAGAGCACTGGAAATCTCAGCCAAATTATCCCATGATTTTATTCTTAAAGACTTGGCAGCCATACTTGAGAGTCAAAACACACATGGAACTCACATTGTAGACCTCAATAGGCCTGGCTTCATGTAACCTTTTGGCCACTCTATGGGAAGCGTTGCCTATGAAAGTTCTCCAGAGTTTCACTGAAATGAGCTTCCTCAACATTTAATGGTTCTTGAAAGCCACAGTGCCTCCCAACTACATCCTTGAAAAATGGCTAGATAAATACTTTGAAATTTTTGAAATTCCCATGACCAGGTGGCACTGGAGTATCTTTGGATGTCCTGCTGCTGATCATGAGTGTACCAGAGAGTACCTTGATTGACTGGAATTTATAAAAATAATGTAGAACAGAGATGGTAGTAAGTTGGAGCCTGCTGAGTAGTGGGCCTAGAGCAGTGGTAGCCACGTGTGTGATAAAACATCTGTGGTGGGTCCATGTGATTAGCCCATTTGCTTCCAAATGGCTTGTGACTGACATGGTGCAGCCAGCAGACCCTTATTTGTAAAGGCATCTTTTTATTTGGAGAGCTTTCAAGGTAATGATCAGAATCAGGTTGATATGGTCAAGGGTGCAAGCTACGTGAGAAAGAAGCCTGGTTGTTTCATTCTCCTGCAGACCCTAACCCACCACATGTGACAGAACTCCCTCTAGCACTGTGTCCCAGTTGAACTTGTTGTTCAAAAAGCCCAGTGCAGCAGCAAGAACCAAAAGCCCCAGTGCAGCAGCAAGAACCACCACAAAAATTTGAGGAGGACCAAATGGCTTCACAGTCCACACGGGGTGAAACTTAGCCTCCAGTGGCCACACTTTACCTACAAAGAGAGAATTCAGCACTGCTGCCTCAGGTTCATTTGAAAATAAGAATCCATGTTCTCCAGGTCATATAGATGCAGACCCAGCTTTGATGGTCTCACTACAAAAGAAGCTAAAACTCCTTAATACAACATATATTTCAAGTGCCCAGCTTCAGAGGCAGTTTCTCAAGAAGTCTTTAGGCCAGCAGAGCTCAATGTTTGTGGAGTGTTTACCATGTCCCTTACTTTTGGAAACTGCTCTACCACCTCCAAGGTTGTGAACTCCTGAGCATATTCCATTCCAGATTTGCATTCACAGATTTTCTAACTCTTCTCCTCTAATTGTGTCTTACCTGGGGTGAAGGTAATGTCAAGGCATTGTTGTGGATGAGAGTGGGAAGATTTTTGTGTAGCACATATTTGCATACACATTGGATTCATTTTCCAATTTCCCATTAAAAATACTGAATCCCTGACATGAACCCATACCCTACTAGACTCTGACTACTAATCCTAATATGATGGAGAAAAATAACCCAAACAGAATAGAAATACAAGCAGTACAGAGAAGGCATGGTTTATAGTTGGACTTGCCTTTTGCATTATGTAGGGTAGGTGTTATAAATCTAGATAATTTTTAATTGAAATAGTTCTCCATGTGTTTTTAAAGTTAACAAATATGTGAATTTCTATCTCCCTTTCTCTGTAGCCTATTCAGCAAATGTATTTTTATATGCACATATAGAATCCTAGCTGGTATCACATGTACATACTTGTTTGGAGGCTGACGTGGCAGATAAAAATTATGAGAAGAGATAACTCCTCGTAAATGCTGTTGGATCTTAAAATTCAACCTATGGGTGATCTTCCTAGTTGAACAACATTATTCATAAATCCATGTTCAGTAAAATTAATATTTTTGGATCAGTGGACGATATATATTTCACCATGAATTTCGATTGGCATATATACTGCCACTCTTTAATGTCTGTGTGTGTTTTGTGTTTGTGTGTGTGTGTGTGTATATATATATATATATATATATATATATATATATATATATATATATATACAATCTCCAGATTTTTTAAAATATAAAATATATGTGTCTTATTATACACTCCCTAAATACATTCATATTCATGTATGTGGATTTATAATCAAATTTTTACAAGATTATTCTCAGAAATATTCATCCCCCTGAAACACATATTTGTTTACTAGTACTGAAAACTAACTTCAATGAAAGGTGCATACAAATCCTAATATTTCTGCAGTAACTTACCCAGGTTAATATCAATGCAAGTAGATTCCTATGGGACATGATGTGTATTTTGACATTCATTTTTATTCAACACTGGTACAGTACTATTTCTTCAGTTTATGCACATCATAGGATAAATGTTTCATCCAAAATTTCAAAATTTAAAACTTTTGATTCACTTTCAATCACTTCCTGCTTCAGAACACATGTATTCCTCCATGTTTCTTGACTGGTCTTTCATGAGACTTCTTTGCGAACACATTATTTTCGATTTGCATAATCAATTTTGAAGCAAAACTCACACACTCTTCATGATCAACCGTAACACTAATATTACCATTAGATGTACAACTGGTTGTAATGAATGTATGTATGCCAATATCAATATAAGATTTCCTGTATATTTTCAGATATCAATTTATTCCAATTCCAATTTCTAATGTTGGGTCCAGTTATATTATTTATTCACAGTTTGGTCTATTCATTCATCATCTCTATATTCATCAAAACAGGGTACACCTATTTTTTTCCCCAATACTAATTTATAGGTTGTAAAAATATTGCTCCCCATAATGGTGGAAGAAATACTCATATCACCTGATCTACATATACATTTTTATCACAGTAATATTCTGGACACAAATGTAAAGGTAACACTTATGATTGTACCAAAACCTAAATTGAACGTGAATATATATTACTAAAACCATCCATGTCCAGGTCGCCTAATGCTCTCAAATTTCAATCCTATTGGTGACTACATATTTGTTTCTTCTAATATCATATATTCAACCTCAACCCTGTTGAAAATGTCTAATCCTGTTACTCACTTTATACTTTGCCTGATTTCCTAATGTCTCTATTTTATATCTGCTTTCCTACATATTTTCCCCAGTTCATCATTGTGACTGACTCTTCATATGTGCTGATATTTTCATTCACTCTCTAAACGAAACCCTATTGCTAAAGAACTATATTTCCAACTCAAAGACTCACTCTTCAACCTAAACCTACTATTTTCCTAATCCTACTGACTATCCCTTTTTGACTGGATGTTCTCTTCGACATTCAGGCATCTGAGGTACTAGGTTTTATTCCATTGTATGTAGATTTACCTGCGACCACATTGCAGAATGTAATTCAAAGCTAAATATCATAATCAAGGGCCCAATGCCCTTCCTGGCTTCAAATCCTACCTAGATTTCTCTTTTCATACTTATATTTCAAATACATATTCTTATAAATATTTCAGGTTCCCAATACCATTATTCATCCAGCAGAATGATTCCTAACACAAATAAAACATGTTGTTAACCCTAACCATACACTGTTCCCTCAATCTAAGTTTACAGAGGGAAGGGACAGAGTTGGTATTACAGTAAAGAAATGTAGGGGGTCTTCCACCTACTGAGACCCTCAAGTTCCATGCTGAAATGATCACTGGAGAATATATACGCAGCTATGAAGGACCTGAGAGAGCAAAAGTCATGTTCAATGGCAAACAACCTGGTCAGGATGAAGGTTTCTGTCTGAATCAGCCTCTCTATTCTTAATGTAGAGAAGATGGACCAAACCAGGCCTGTGTGGGTAGCTGTTCCCGGGTGCCTATGGTTGATATAAGATTCTAACTTGTGAAAGTGTCACAGGAATTAGGGACAGCCTCCTTTTCATGTGAGACTTGGAAGCCACTGGTTGGACAAAGTGGTTGCCAAGGCAGTGACCTCATTCAGTTCCTGAAGGAAGTGACCTCACATCACTTCCTTAGTGAAGGAAATCTCAGAACTTGAGATTCATGAAGCCAGGCACCCAGAGTCAGTCCCAGTCCCAGTCCCAGTGGTCTCACTTGTTTGGATTTACCAAGGACAGAGTAAGTCTTTCTTGGTACCTATTGATGTGAGGATTGCAAAATGCCAGTAAAGCTCTGAAGAGGGGCCTTTCCTGAGAAAGCAGGTAGTGGCTCACCTCTGGGTCCTGACACCTTCACAGAGTTGGCCAAGGAGACCAGATCTGAGACATTTCAGGCCATTTAGGGGGAAAATAATATGGCCCACCAGTCAGAGGACACTCCGGATAGTAACAGACCTTTTTGGGGGAAGGATCTGCCTTTGTGGGTGTTGGTTTGTGGTTTTGTCTCATTTTCTGAGAATAGGTAGGCAAGGCGCTTTATGTGCTGTGGAATGAACTGTTTATTGTAAGTCATTTGGCAAGGCGAGTGTTTCTATGTCTGTTTACCTCACTGTGTCCGTGGTTGTACTCATTAGAAAAAAAGAATGCATCAATGGATGTGTCCTGTCTAGTAGAAAGCTTCCCAGAATTCATCCTGCCCAATTTATGAATGGAGTTCAGATTGCCTTATCAATGGGTAACACCTGCAATCTTCCTAAGTTACAGTTTTCTTCCAGAATTCTGGCCCCTCTCCAGAATAGTCTCATGGTTTTGTCTCTAAGGTATGTACCACCTCCAAGCTCTGTGACATGGCCATGTACTGGATAGCTCAAGTGAATTGTGAGCATCTCAGAAAAATCAGATATATGTGTGACCACTAAATCTCAGTGGAGAAACCCTGCTTTGGGCCTTTTGCTTACCTATTATTCTGTTGCTATGAATGTCACGAAGTTCTTTGCCTCAGGCCACCAATTTGTGAAGCCTGAAGAAAACAGTTTTCAAATGGAAATGAATGGGCATCACCTAGGGCTCTTTGCTTAATTGCTTTGGAAAGGGATGTGTCTGAATCAGCCTCTTGGCCCTGTGTGAGGCTGTGGCTTAGATTCTCAGCACCTGATGGATCTAAAGAAAGATCCCATGGATGCATACAGAACCAAAATAGCCAAAAGAGCTGTCATTGTGGATGAAGACTCTCGCCTTCCTTTCAAAGGTTCCTGACATCCATCAAGTGAGAATAGGGATCCTTTGGGTCAAGTGAGTTATTCAAAGCCCTACAGAGGCTAGCCCATACGTGCTTGGGTGTTCTCATTACTCCAATTCACATAAAGAATCTAAACCCCACAGTCAGTAGGCCTCAAATTGGAGAAGCCAAGCAGTATTAATGGCAGACCTATTTGATCACTCCTCGTTCACAGTCAGGGTTTCCAGGCCACACTGATTTTAGGCAAATCGGGGGAAAGGTAGGTTATTTTGGACATTGTCTTGGTCTGTGCCCCTCATGGAAAACTCCATCCAGAGGTTATGATGAGGGTCTACATGGAAGAAGATAAGGGCCATGTGGGAGAATTTTGTTTTGAATTGTGGTAAGTTGTGTGGCAGTTGGAAGAGATGCCTGGGTTTACCTGGGCTTTAACTCTGGTGTGATTCCCCTTAGAGTCTGAGTTCTGGAACTGACCTCAGAGAAGCATTGTCATCAATTGTGTTTGAATTTTACTAGGCCATGCATGAGAGTTGCCCTTGGAACCTGAGATCTAGGCCCAGAGTGGCTTTCCACAGAGCACTGGGAATCTCAGCCAGGATATCACATGATTTTATTCTGAAAGACTTTGCAGCCACAGTTGAGTCAAAACACGCATGGACCTCACATTGTAGACCTCAATGGGCCTGGCTTCATGTGACCTTTTGGCTACCCTTTGGGAATCCTTGCCTTTGAGTGTTCTCTAGAGCTTTCATTGAAATGAGCTTCCTCAACATTTAATGGTTCCTGAATGAATTGAAACCCCCAGAGCCTCCAACTTCATCCTTGACAAATGGCTTGATAAATACCATGAAATTTTTGAAATTTCCATGACCAGGTGGCACTGGAGAACTTTTGGATGTCCTGTTGCTGATGATGAGTGTACCAGACAGTGCCTTGATTTACTGGGTTTCATGAAATTTGTGTAGAACAGTGATGCCAGTAAGTTGGATCCTGCTCATTAGTGGGCCTAGAGCAGTGGTGTGAAGGTGTGTGATAAAACATGTGTGGTGGTGACATGTGGATCTGCCATTGGCTTCCCAAAGGCTTGTGACTGACATGGTACAGCCAGCAGACCCTTCTATGCAAAGGTGTTTTTTATATAGAGAGGTTTCAGGGCAATGTTCAGAATCAGGTTGCTATGGAAATGGGGGCAACTTATGTGGAATTGAATCCTGGTTGGTGCATTCTCATGCAGACCGTGACCCTCCACACGGGACAGAACTCTCTCCAGCACTGTGTCCCAGTTTAGCTCCTTGTATTTCATGAAGCAAATACCAAACTCCCAGTGCACCTGTGAGAAACACCACGAAAATTGGAGAATGACCAAATGGCTTCACAGTCCACACGTGGAGACACTTACAACCCAGTGACCATAGTTAAACTACAAAGAGAGTATTCAGCATGGCTGCCTCATGTTCATTGGAAAATTAGAAACAATATCCTCCAGGTCACATTGTTGCACACCCAGATTTGATGGTCTCCCAACAAAGGAAGCTAAAGCTCCTAACAACAACATATATTTTTAAGTGCCCAACCTCAGAGGAAGTTTCTCAAGAAGTCTTTACACCAGCAGAGCTCCATGTTTGAGAAATGTTTACCCTGTCCCTTACTTTTGAAAACTCCTCTACCACCTCGGAGGTTGTGAACTCCTGAGCATTTTTCATTCCTGATATATATTCACAGATTTTCTAACTTTTCTCCTCTAATTGTGTCTTACTCGGAACAAAGGCAATGTCAAGGCAATGTTCTGGATGGAAGTGTGAACATTTTTTTGTAGAACATATTTACATACACATTGCATTCATTTTACAATTTTCCATTCAAAATACTGAATCTCTGACATGATCCCATACCCTACTAGACTCTGACTACTACTCCTAATATGATGGAGAAAAATAACACAAACAGAATAGGAATACAAGCAGTTAGGAGAAATCATAGTGTATAGTTGTACTTGTATTTTGCATGATTAATGGTAGGTGTTATAAATCTAGTCAATATTTAATTTAAATAGTTCTCCATGTGTTTTTAAGGTTAACAAATATGTGAATTCCTGTCTCCCTTTCTCTGTATCCTATTTAGCACATGTACTTTTAAATGCACATATAGAATCATACCTGGTATCACATGTACATTTTTGTGAGGTGGCTGATTTGGCAAATACAATTTGTGAGAAGTGATCACTCCTCTTAAACGCTGTTGGAACTGAAAATTCAACCTATAGGTGAGCTTCCTAGTTGAACAACATTATACATAAATCCATGTTCAATTAAAGAAATATTTTTGCATCTGTGGATGATATATATATCATGATAAATTTCGATTGGCATATATATTGCTAATTTAATGTCTGTGTGTGTGTGTGTGTGTGTATTTTTTTTTTGTGTATATATATATATATATATATATATATATATATATACTCTCCAGAAATATATGTGTCTTATATACACTCTCTAAATTCATTCATGTTCATGTATATGGATTTATAATCAACTTTTCACAAGATTTTTCACAGAAATATTCATCCACCTGAAATACATATTTGTTTCCAGTACTTAAAACTAACTTCAGTTTATTTTGCATACAAATACTATTATTTCTACAGTAACTGACCCAGTTTAACATCAATGCAAGTAGATTCCAGTGGGACATGATGTGTATTTTGAAGGTCATTTTTATTCAGCACTAGTACAATACTATTTCTTCAATTTATGCACATGATAGGATATATATTCCATCCACAAGTTAGCAAACTTATAGGCAGTTGTTTCACTTTCATCACTTCCTGCTTCAGAACACATAAATTCCTCTAGGTTTCTTGACTGGGCTTTTCATGAGACTTCTTTCCAAACACATTATTTTTAATTTCCATGATCACTTTTGAAGCAAAACTCACACACTCTTCATGATAAACCATAATCCTAATATTACCATTAGATGTATTAGTGGTTGAAATGAATGTATGTATATCAATATAAGATTTCCTGTATATTTTCAGATATCAATGGAATCCATTATTTAAATTTGGAACCCATTATATTATTTATTCACATTATGGTCTATTCATGCATTATCTCTATATTCAGAGTCACAGGATATACCTATTTGTACCCCCAATACTAATTTATACATCTTCAAAATATTGCTCCCAGAAATGGTGGAAGAAATACTCACGTCACCTTATCTACATATACATTTTATCACAGTAATATTCTGGACACAAAAAGCAAAGATGACACTTATTATTTTACCAATGTAAAGGTCAGGCGAGTGTCGGAGGAAGAGACTACCAGAGACTGTCTCATGCAACAGCCAAGGATTTATGGGGGTCCAGCATGCTGGGGTCAGAGCTCTCTTGAATAGAGCACAGAGCCCTGAGAACAGCTTAAGCAGAGCTTATATACTTTCCTTGGAGAGGGCAGATAGGAAAGTTTATTGATGGGTCAGGGCGAGTGGGCGGTTTGCGTCCAAATGGGTGAGGAAGTACATTCTGCAGTTTTGCAGTTGGGTACAGCACTTTCAGGGAACTAGATTAGCAAACAGTTCTCAAGACATCAACAGTGTTTTGTTAAGCATACCGAAAAACTGGAAGTGACAAGTACCTATTTTATTAACCTTTCATTCCCCACTTCTTCTTTTGGTTACTTTTAATCATAAAAATGATCATTGGGGGTGTCACATTTTATGTTTACTAGTGTGGTATATTGTTTTCTGATTACCATAAGTTTAACTTGTCCAATTTGAGCATGGAGAAACGAAACTACACGGTTGATCAAACAGGGTGCTACAATTACCAATAATATGAGGATTATTAATGGACCAGCCAGGGCTGATGAAAACGTAGTTAATGAGGGGGCTTTGTGAACCAAGACTCAAACCACCTTTTTTGGGCCTCTCTCTCTTGTTGATGCTCTTCAAGGCATCTTCTTAATTTAATCATAGATTCTTTTACAACTCCAGTATGGTCGGCATAAAAACAACATTCTTCCCTCAATGCAGGACGAAGGCCCCTTCTCTCATGAAGAGGAGGTCCAACCCTCGACTGTTCTGTAAAATAACTTCAGAGAGAGAGGTTAAAGATTCGTGTAAAGCTGTGAAGGAGGTTTTTAATATCTTTAAGTTTTGGTCTATTACTGCTTCTAATCGGGTCATTTGTTGTGTCCCATGGACCAGGGCAGTGGTTCCTGTGCCCACACCTGCAGCAACTCCTATTCATAATTCGATGACTAAAGTGAGGGATACAGGTTCCTGGCAGAACCGGGTTGTTTGCCCCCCTATTTGATATTTAAATATACCTGCGTCATGATAGAGCACTCTGGAAAACATCTGCACCATTACATAATTAATCACATCTGTTGACCATTTTATGAAAACATAAACAATGTTTAAGTGTATAGAATTGTACTGCTGTAGAGATGGACAAGGCAAGGTACCTAAGATAGCACAGAAGACAGGGAAACAGTCTTATTTGGTTGCATCCGGATTTAGAGGTCATTGCTTCTGTTGTAATCAATTAATCCCTGAACCCAAAGTTTAGTTTGTTTCAGAATTTTGTACCCAGCATGTAAGGGAAGGGGCTCAGAAGTTCACAGTCTGCAGAAGTTCACAAAAAGCAGTTTTTGTTTCTGTTTTTTTTTTTCCTCTGTTCTGGGAAAGTTAACTTCTTATGGACACCTGGGAGGGGGAGAGCTTTTTTCTTCTTTTTTTTCTTTTCCTCCCTGCCAGCTGTTACCATGGAGCCCAGTTGGTAACTTCTATATCTTAGAAATGTAGCCATCTCTATGAAGCCCCAGCTCTAGGCCAGAGGCCTTCTTCATATATTTTGTTAAATACTACTAAGGGGGTGTCTAGCTTAGGGAGTGCTGATTTTTCCAGCCAGTGGCCAAGTAGAACAGAGCAACACGAATAGAGGAAGTTTATCTACATTGAACTCTTTTATAGGAACTGTGTTGCTGAAAGGCTTAAAGTCAGCCATGGTGAAGACTTCTGGAGAAGGTCATTTAAGACTTTTCTGTGGGCCTGGTACAGAGGGGAAGACAGGGAAGGCAGGGGATGAGAGCAGCTCCGTGGATCTGAGGATGAGGAAAAAGAGATATAAAAGAATTATGGGAAAGGGGTTTGGGATTTTCCTGGCAACAAAACTTGAGCAGTAGAACAGGTAGAGCAGAGGGGAAGACGGGAGTGAGTATCCCAAAAAGCCTGTGAGGGACTTTAAATTCTTAGTAACCTGTTTTCAGTGATGACAAAGCAACTTTAAAGGCCATTTTAATTACATCTTTGATAGGCGTCTGAGGGCACTCCTTAGCTGGTTTGAGCTTTGGGTTAGCTGGTAAGAGGACCTGGTGGGACCCGGTGTGGGCACTGACAGGAGGAGAGAGGAGTGAGTGGGTGGAAGGGTACCTCAGTACCTGCAAGCTCAGAAAGGGGCAATGGTCTGAGAACCAACGGAAATTTGGGTTTTTGATCTAGTAACTGGAGCTGAGAAATCAGGTTGCTGATGTGGGAGTGACAGCAGAGAGTCTGGGGCAGAAGGCTGCGGGTGAGTATCTATTGGAGAAGCATAGTTCAGGATTTGAGCATAGGAGGGAAAAGGCCTACACGTAGGGGAATTTCCTTCCACACTTTTGAGCACTTGTCGAAGTTGAAAAGGTCACGCAAAATTTGAGGATCTAGAGACCCCTCTGGTGGCCATCGGTTTTTGTTATCTAACTGGTAATATGGCCAATTCTGTGTACTGAATTTGATGAGGAGTTTTGCTTCCACCAGGTAGCCCCTCTATCCTCACATCCCCATTATTTACAGAAGAAGTTGGCTTTTCCCCCACACAGTCGTGGCTGTTTTTGGCTTTGATAGTCCGCCAGGCAAACATAGTAATCTAGGCTAGCCAACCTGCATCTGGCTCGCGTGTCCCTACATCCATAATGTTTGTTTCCATTATCTATTGTATGGAAAGTATTTAATGGAATTTTTGGGGATCCTCTTCATCAGGGATTTCCCAATAGGAAAGACGTATAGCCAGCTGACAAATTTCTTAGTGGAGAGATGGCCACCAGGTCCCTAAGTGGGCTGTATGTGCGATAGACCATACTTCTTGTCTAGTAGGATTTGTGATCAGCCATCGCTGCTGAACGGGTTGATGAGGGTTAGGACTACTGGTGACCAATTGGAGAGTCTATAGTCTTATTCACATGGCGAATATACAATTTGAAAATGTTACCAGTCTTTTCCATTTTTCAGCCAGATTCTGGACAGGGCACAGGCTTGAGATGAGAATTAGGAACCAGGAAGTGATTCCGTCTAACTTTAGCACTGTAGGTGTTATAAGTAGCACCTGGTATGGTCCTGTCCAGCCGGGTTCCAGGGATGACACCTGATGTTGTCTTATGTAGACAAAGTCTCTTACTTGATATAGATGTGGAGTACCCTCTTCAGCAGGTTGGTAGGCAGTGGCCAGCTGTTTCCACAGGTATTGCTGAGTTCCTTCCAGAACTTTAAGTCTGTCAAGCAAGGTGGTGTGGAAGGGATCGTTAGATCTTTGAGTTAGGGTTAGGTCCCTTACTGGAGATGGGGCCCCATAGAGAATTTCATAGGGGGTGAGGTTACACAAAGAAACAGAGGGAGTATTTCTTGCATGAAATAGTGCATAAGGCAGGAGCATAGTCCAATCTTTTATGCTACTCTTTAAGCTTAATTTCGTTTAGGTCTCTTTAATGGTTCTATTTAATTTTTTTACCTGTCCTGAACTTGGGGTCTATAAGCACAATGTAACTTCCAATTAATCCCCAGGGTCCTGGCTAACCCCTGAGTTACCTGGGCCATGAACGCTGGTCCCATTATCAGACCCTATTACCTTAGGCAGGCCGTACCTTGGAAAAATATCTTTCAGGATCTTCTTGACCACCATTTGCGCCTTTTTTTTTTGGGGGGGGGAGGCTTCAATCCATCCTGAAATATATCTACAAAGAGTAGGAGATATTTTAAGTCCATACCATGCTTGCTTAATTTCAGTAAAGTCCACTTCCCACAATTGTCCTGGTCTGGGTTCCTCGTAGGTGCTTTCCTGCAGGAAGCTTGGAAGTGTAAGCATTAACCTATTGACAGACCCGACAGGCTTTTTTTTACCTGTTCAGTTATTTCCTTTCACTGTGAGTCGGTTAGTGGGAAAACTCTGTTCTTGATCCTTCAGGAATGCCTGCAATTTCTTTGAACCAAGGTTGAGTGAACTGATGTACATTTTTAACGTAGTGTAGGGCTTTCTGAAATTTCAGGCTTTGCTCAGTGAAGTTGAGGAGTACAGTGTCAGTGTCCTTAGATGTTATCAAAAGCTTGCTGGATCTCAGGGGTCCATTAGAATTGGGCATCTCCCTTTAACAGCGGGTGTAAATGAGAAGTTAAGGAACCAAACACAGGAATCTTTAACCTGCAAAACCCAGCAGTCCCAAGAAAACTCTCTGTGTTGTCTGCTGTTAGATGGGGGTGGTTTCTGCACAACCGTTTGATTTCTGGGCTCAGTGAGCCATCGTTTACTGCCCCTAAAGGAATAGCCCAGGAAGATTACTTCTTGCTGGCAAATTTGGGCCTTTTTGGAAGAAGCTCTATACCCGAGTTGAGGAAGCTCACATAATACTGCTTGGGTCCCAGATTCACAGATATCCTTGGTGTTGGGTGCCAGTAGCAGGTCATCCACGTATTGAAGCTGGGTGACTTCGGGGTGCGTAGTTCTGAAGCTGTTGAGATCTCTTTGGAGGGCTTCATCAAAGAGAGTGGGGGAGTTTTTCAACCATTTTGGGAGTCTAGTCCAAGTTAGTTGACCACACGTTCCAGTTCTGGGTCTACCCACTAGCAAGCAAACAGCAACTGACTATATTTATGCAGAGGCAAGCAAAAGAAAGCATCTTTTAAGTCCAGAACAGTATACCATTTCCTCTCAGGGTTCAGAGTGATAAGCAGATTGTACGGATTAGGTACACTGGGGTGAATGTCCTACACTCTGTTGTAGGTCTCTCTTATGTCTTTAATGGGAGATAGTCCCCGGCTCCTGACTTTTTATAACTGGTAGCGGGGGAGTGTTTTAGGATGATTGACAAGGCCTTAGGACCCTAAGGCCAGACATTTCTGAATATGGGGCCTTATCCCATCTTTAGCTTTTTTGCTCAGAGGATATTTTTTGACATTGATTGGGGAGGCTGAGGTTTTGAACTCACTGTTTTTGGAGGTTGTTTCATGGCTAGTCCTAACCCAGCAGTTTTTTTCCAGGCATCTGGGTAATATGTTATCCATTTCTGGGGTAGCTTGCCTATTTGATCAGTCTTGGGGGGTGTGAAGAGTTGCTGTTCATCTTCTACTGACATATTTAAAGCCGTGAATATAGGAGTTTATACTAAAGGATTTAGAAATATCATTTTGGGGCCTTCATGGTTAAAAGTCATTTTGGCCCGGAGCTTGGGTGAGCAGATCTCTGCCCATCAATGGGGCCAGGCATTCTGGGATTATTAGGAAGGAGTGATGGATTTTTCCTTTCCTCATGTCCATGGTTTTCTTAGTTGTCTAATTTCCCATATTTACTGGTGTTAGCACTTTGAACTAGAGAGCTTTTATTTGATAGAGGGCCCAGTGGGGCCTTAAGGACTAAGTATACTGCCCCTGTATCCACTTCAAAGTTTACTGGGGTCCCCTCCACATCAAAAGTTACCCTGGGTTTATTGGGAGTCTAGCAATCTGGGGCTCAGTGCTCACTTGAATAGAGCAGAGAGCAATGAGAACAGCTTAAGCAGAGCTTATATACTTTCCTTGAAGAGGGCAGGGAGGGAAGCTTATTGATGGGTCAGGGCGAGTGGGCGGTTTGCGTGCAAACAGGTGAGGGTGTACATTCTCTGTTTGGCAGTCGGGGACAGCACATTCTGGGAAAAAAATTAGCAAACAGTCCTCAAGGTTTCAACAGTGTTTTGTTAAGCATACAGAAAAACAGGAAGTGACAAGTACCTATCTTATTAACCTTTCACCAAATCCTAAATGGAAAGTGAGCATGGATTTCTAAAAACATCCATGTCCAGGTTGCTTAATGCTCGCAAATCAATCCTATTGGTGACTACATATTTGTTGCTTTCTAAGATTATATATTCAACCTCAACCCTGTTGAAAATGACTAATACTAACCCTCACTTTATGCTTTTCCTGATTTCCTAATGTCTCCATTGATATCTGCTTTCATACATATTTTCCTGAGTTCATCATTGTGACTGACTCTTTACATGTGCTGAAATTTACATTCACTCTCTATTCGAAACCCTATTGCTACAGAACTTTTGTTCGAAATCCTATACTCACTCTTTTTTCTATACCTACCAACTATCTTCTAATCCTACCGACTATCGCTTTTTGACTGGAAATTCTCTTTGACAATCAATCATCCAAGGTACAAGGTCCTATGCCATTGTATATCAATTTATCTGAGACATCTGTGCAGAATATAATTCAAAGCTAAGTATCCCAATCAACAGCCCAATGCCCTTCTTGGATTCAAATCTTATCTAGATTTCTGTTTTCATACTTATATTTCCCCTATATATTCTCGTAAATATAGCGAGTTCCCAATACCATTGTTCATTCCTCAGTATGATTTCTAACCTAAATCAAACCTGTTATTACTCTAACCATACACTGTACCCTCAAACTAACTGTACAGAAGAGCCGGAAGAGAGTTTGTCTTACAATACAGTAATGTAGGGGCTCTTCCACCTGCTGAGAACATCAAAGGTACAAGCAGAAATGATACCCTGGAGAAGTTGCAGGCAGCTATGAAGGACCTAATAGAGCAAAAGTCATCTTCCATGACAAACAACCTGGTCAGTATTAAGGGATGTGTCTGAATCAGCCTCTCCTTTCTTAATGTAGAGAATATTGATCAAACCATGCCTGTGTGGAGAGCTGTTCCCAGGTGCCTATGGTTGATATACCATTCTAACTTGTGAAAGTGTCACAGGAAGTAGTGGCAGCCTCCATCTCATGGGAACCTTGGATGAATCTGGTAGGACAAAGTGGTTGCCAAGGCAGTGACCTCATTCAGTTCCTGAAGGAAGTGACCTCACCTCACTTTCCTGGTGATGGAAATCTCTGAATTTGGGATCCAGGAAGCCAGGCACCGAGAGCCCAGTCCAAGTCCCAATCCCAGTGGTCTCACTTGTTTGGATTTACCAAGGACAGAGCCAGTCTTCCTTGGTACCTACTGATATGAGGATTGCCAAATGCCTGAAGAGCTCTGAAGAGGGGCCTTTACTGAGAAAGCAGGTAGTGGTTCACCGCTGGCTGTTGACAACTTCACAGAGTTGGCCAAGGAGACCAGATCTGAGACAGTACAGGCCATTTTAGGGGAACATAGTATGGCCCACTATTCAGAGGACACTCCGGATAGTCACAGACCTACTTGAGTTAAGGAGGTGCCTTTGTGGGTGTGGGTGTGAGTTTGTGGTTTTGTCTCATGTTCTGAGAATAGGTAGGAAAGGTTGTTGTTTTGATTGGAGTGGACTGTTTCTAGAAAGTCGTTTGACTAGGCGAGTGCTTCTATGTCTGTGTATCCCACTCTGTCCATGGTTGTAGACATTCGAAAAGAGAATGTATCAATGTATGTGTCCTGTCTAGTGGAAAACTTTCCAGCAATTCATCAGGCCTAGTTGATGAATGGACTGTGGCTTTCCTTATGGATGGGCAACACCTACTAACTTCCTAAGTTCCTGTTTTCTTCCTGAATTCTGGCCACTCTCCAGAATAGCCTCATAGTTTTGTGTCCAAGATACATACCACCCCCAAGCTCTGTGACATGGCCATGTACTTGATAGCTATAGGAAATGGGTACATCTTAGAAAACTCAGACATCATTGTGACCAGTAAACGCTCAGTGAAGAAACCATATTTTGGTTCATTTGCTTACCTATTGTTCTTTTGCCCTGAATGTCAGGAAGGTCTTTGCCTCAGGCCACCCTTTTGTGAAGCCTGAATAAAACAGTTTTAAAATGGAAATAAATGGGAATAACTTGTGGTTCTTTGCTTTGGAAAGGGATGTGTTTGAATCAGCCTCCTAGCCCTGTATGAGGTTGTGGCTTAAATTTTCAGCACATGATGGATCTAAAGATAGATACCATGTGTGCAATCAAAACCATAATGGCAAAAATTCAGTAATTGTGGATGAGTCTCTTGCCTTCCTCTGTTAGGTACCTGACCTCTATCAAGTGAGACAGGGATCCTTTTGGTCAAATGAGTTTTTCAAAGTCCTGCAGAGGTGCTTGTGTTTTCTCGTGACTCCAAATCACATAAAAAAATCTATACCTGAGAGTCAATAGGGCTCAAATTGGAGAAGCAGAGCAGTATTAACAGCAGGCCTATTTGATCACTTCTGGTTCACAGGAAGGGTGTCCAGGCCACCCTGACTTTAGGCAAATGAGGGGCAAGGGAGAATATTTTGGACACTGTCTTGGGATGCGTCCCGCATGGAAACCTCCAGCCAGAGTTTATGATGAGTGTCTATATTTAACAAGATGAGGGCCATGTGGGAGTGTTTTGGTTTTAATTGTGGTCATTCGTGTGGCGGTTGGAAGAGATGACTGGATCCAACTGGGCTTGAACTATGGTGTCATTCCCCTTAGAGACTGAGTTCTGGAACTTACCTCAGAGAAATATTGCCATGAATTGTGTTGGGATTTAGGAGGCCACGCATGAGAGTCACCCTTGGAAACTGAGATCTAGGCCCAGTGTCGCTTTCCACAGAGCACTGGGAATCTCAGGAGGATATCACACAATTTTATTCTGAAAAACTTGTCAGACATATTTGATAGTCAAAACACACATGGACCTCAATTGTAGACCTCAATGGGCCTGGCTTCATGTGACCTTTTGGCCACTCTTTGGGAAGCCTTGCCTGTGAGAGTTCTCCAGAGCTTTCATTGAAATGAGCTTCCTCAACATTAAATAGTTTCTGAATGAATTGAAACCCACAGTGTCTCCAACTTCATCCTTGAAAATTGGCTAGATAAATACCATGAATTTTTTGAAATTTCCTTGACCAGGTGGCACTGGAGAACATTTGGATGTCCAGTTGCTGATCATGAGTGTACCAGACAGTGTGTTGATTGACTGGTTTTCATGAAAATGTTGTAGAAAAGAGATGCCAGTCATTTGAAGCCTGTTGAGTAATGGGCCCAGAGCGGTGGTGAGCAAGTGTGTGATAAAACATCTGTGGTGGGGTCATGTGGATCTGCCATTGGCTTCCAAATTGCTTGAGACTGACATGGTGCAGCCAGCAGATCCTATATGTAAAGACATCTGGTTATATAGAGAGGTTTCAGGGCAATGTTCAAAATCAGGTTTCTATGGTCAAGGGAGCAACCTATGTGGTATACAAGCCCTGTTGGTGCATTCTCCTGCAGACCCTGACCCACCACACGTGAAAGAACTTCCTCCAGCCCTTTGTCCCAGTTGAACTCCTTGTATTTCATGAAGCAAATACCAAACTCCGAGTGCAGTATCAAGAAACGTTTTGAAAAGTGGAGGATGACCTAATGGCTTAGCAGTCTACATGGGGAGACACTTAGACCCAGTGGCCATAGTTTACCTACAAAGAGAGAAATCAACACTGCTGCTTCATGTTCATTGGAGAATTATAAACCATGTCCTCCAGGTCACAGATGTGCAGACCAAGCTTTGATTGTCTCACTAGAAAGGAAGCTAAAGCTCCTGACAACAACATATATTTCAAGTGCCCAACCTAGAGGCAGTTTCTCCAGAAGTCTTTAGGCTGGTAAATCTCCATGTTTGTGGAGATTTTACACTGTCCCTTACTTTTGGAAACTCCTCTACCAACTCCAAGGTTGTGAACTCCTGAACATTTTTCATTTCAGATATGTATTCAAAGATTGTCTAACTCTTCTCCTCTAAATGTGTCTTACTTGGGGTGAAGGTAATGTCAAGGCATTGTTCTGAATGAGAGTGGGAAAATTTTTGTGTAGCACACATTTGCATACACATTGATTCATTTTACAATTTTCCATTTGAAATACTGAATTCTTGACACTAACTCATACCCTACTAGACTCTGACTACTAATCCTAATATGATGGAGAAAAATACCCAAACAGAATGAAAATACAAGCAGTTTACAGCAGGCATGGTGTATTGTTGGACTTCCTTTTTGCATGATAGAGGGTAGGTATTCTAAATCTACTCAATTTTTAATTGAAATAGTCCTCCATGTGTTTTTAATGTTAACACATATGTAAATTCCTGTCTTCCTTTCTATGTAGCCTACTCAGAAGATGTATTTTTATATGCAAATATAGAATCCTACGTGGTCTCACACGTACATTTTTTTGAGATGGCTGACTGGGCAGAAACAAGTTGTGAGAAGAGATCTCGTAAACGCTGGTGGAACTGAAAATTAAAACTATGGGTGAGCTTCCCAGTAGAACAATATATACATAAATCCATGTTCAGTAAAATAAATATATTTTCATCTGTGGATGATATATATTACTGATAAATTACGTTTGGCATATATATTGATACTTTTTAATGTATTTTTGTGTTTTTCTGTATATATATATATATATATATATATATATATATATATATATATATATACACACACACACACACACTCTCCAGATTTTATAAAATATAAAATATATGTCTCTTATATACACTCCATCAATTCATTCATGTTCATGTATGTGGATTTATAATCAACTTTTCACAAGATTATTCTCAGAAATATTCATCTACCTGAAATACATATTTGTTTCCCAGTATGAGAACTAACTTCAATCAATGGTGCTTACAAATCCTAATATTTCTACAGCAACAGACCCAGTTTAACATCAATGCAAGTAGATTCCTATGGGACTTAATGTCTATTTTGACCTTTATTTTAATTCAACACTGGTACATTAGTATTTCTTCAGTTTTTGCACATCATAGGACATATATTTCATCCACAAGTTAGCAAATTAATAAGAATTTGTTTCACTTCCTGCTTCAGAACACATGAATTCTTCCATGTTACTTGACTGGTCTTTTCATGAGACTTCTTTCCAAACACATTATTTTCGATTTCCATAATCAATTTTGAAGCTAAACTCACACACTCTTCATGATAAACTATAACATTAATATTACCATTAGATGTAAAACTGGTTGGAATGAATGTATGCATATCAATATAAAATTTCCTGTATATTTTCACATTTCAATTCAATCCATTATTTAAAGTTGGAACCAGTTATGTTATTTATTCACTGTATGGTCTATTAATGCATTATCTCTATATTCATAAACACAGTGTACACCTATTTGTCCCCCCATTACTAATTTGTACCTCTTCAAAATATTGCTCCCAGAAATGGTGGAAGAAATACTGATGTCACCTTATCTATATATACATTTTATCACAGTAATATTCTGGACACAAAAAGCAAAGGTCAAACTCATGATTGTATCAAAGCCTAAATGGAAAGTGAGCATGGATTATCAAAAACAACCATGTCCTGGTTACCTAATGCTCTCAAATGTCAATCCAATTGATGACTACATATTTGTTTCTTCCTAAGATTATATATTCAACCTCAAGCCTGTTGGAAATGTCTAATTCTATCACTCACTTTACACTTTGCCTGATTTCCTAATATCTCTATTGATATCTGCTTTCCTACATATTTTCCCTAGTTCATCATTGTGACTCATACTTCACATATGCTGACATTTACATTCACTCTCTACCCGAAACTCTATTGCTAAAGAACTTTTGGTCCAAATCCTATACTCACTCTTCTTTATAAACCTACTGACTATCTTACTAATCCTACTGACTATCACTTTTTAACTCGATGTTCTCTTCAACAATCAATCATTCAAGGTAAAAGGTCCTATGCCATTTTATATCAATTCATCTGAGACACATGTGCAGAACATAATTCAAACCTAAGTATCCCACTCAAGGGCCCTTTGCCCTTCTGGCTTCATATCTTACCTACATTTCTGTTTTCATACTTATATTTCACCTATATATTCTTGTAAATATCACAGGTTCCCAATACCATTATTCATCCGGCAGAGAGATTCCTAACCCAAATCGAACATGTTATTAACCCTAAATATACACTGTTACCTCAATCTAACTTTACAGAAGAGGAGGGACAGAGTTTCTCTTTAAATACCGGAATGTAGGGAATCTTCCACCTGCTGAGAACATCAAAGGTCCATGTAGAAATAATCCCTGGAGAAGATGTAGGCAGCTGTGAAGTTCCCGAGAGAGCAAAAGTCATCTTCCATGGCAAACAACCTGGTGAGGATGAAGGGATGTGTCTGTATCAGCCTCTATCAACTTAATGTAGAGAAGATAGACCAAACCAGGCCTGTGTGAAGAGGTGTTCCCAGGTGCCTATGGTTGATATACAATTCTAACTTTTGAAAGTGTTACAGGAAGTAGGAACAGCCTCCATCTCATGGGCCCTTAGAAGTAACTATTTGGACAAAGTTCTTGCCAAAGCAGTGACCTCATTCAGTTTCTGAAGGAAGTGACCTCACCTCACTTCCTTTGTGATGGAACTCTCTGAACTTGGGATCCAGGAAGAATGGCACCCAGAGCCAGTCGCAGTCCCAGGCCCAGTGGTCTCACTTGCTTCAATTTACCAAGGAAAGAGTCAGTCTTTCTTAGTGCCTACAGATGTGAGGATGTTCAAATGCCAGAAAAGCTCTGAAGAGGGGCCTTTCCTGAGAAAGCAGGTAGTGGCTCACCCATGGCTAATGACAACTTCACAGAATTGGCCAAGGAGACCAGATTTGAGACAGGACAGGCCATTTGGGGGGAATATAGTATGGCCCACCATTCA